>NC_086007.1:815000-1007500 GCF_030014385.1 Trichomycterus rosablanca
CTGGGCAGTGTGTGTGTGTGTGTATATAAACTCACCCCACACCTCTGGGCAGTGTGTGTGTGTGTGTGTGTATATAAACTCACCCCACACCTCTGGGCAGTGTGTGTGTGTGTGTGTGTGTGTATGTGTGTATAAACTCACCCCACACCTCTGGGCAGTGTGTGTGTGTGTGTGTGTGTGTGTGTGTGTGTGTGTATATAAACTCACCCCACACCTCTGGGCAGTGTGTGTGTGTGTGTGTGTGTGTGTGTGTGTGTGTGTGTGTGTGTGTGTGTATATAAACTCACCCCACACCTCTGGGCAGTGTGTGTGTGTGTGTGTGTGTGTGTGTGTGTATAAACTCACCCCACACCTCTGGGCAGTGTGTGTGTGTGTGTGTATATAAACTCACCCCACACCTCTGGGCAGTGTGTGTGTGTGTGTGTATATAAACTCACCCCACACCTCTGGGCAGTGTGTGTGTGTGTGTATATAAACTCACCCCACACCTCTGGGCAGTGTGTGTGTGTGTGTGTGTGTGTGTGTGTGTGTGTGTGTGTATAAACTCACCCCACACCTCTGGGCAGTGTGTGTGTGTGTGTGTATATAAACTCACCCCACACCTCTGGGCAGTGTGTGTGTGTGTGTGTGTGTGTGTATATAAACTCACCCCACACCTCTGGGCAGTGTGTGTGTGTGTGTATATAAACTCACCCCACACCTCTGGGCAGTTTGCTCGGACTCGCACCACCGCTGTACCGGAACATCACACAGCGGAGCGCTCGCGCTCACACACAGCAGCAGCGCGAGGCTGAGTAATTGGAGCTCGCGCTTGAACACACTCATGGCTCGTGCGGTACCGGAGCGATACAGAACCGAACCGAACCTCTCAGCAACTCCTCACACTCATTCACTCGCTCGCTCCACTTTTATACCCGGGACTTTCCGTGCTGTCATGTGATTGGTTACTATGCCGTTGCTTCTGTGATCTGATTGGTCGGGAGTCACGCGCTGCAGCGTCATTTAACTCCAGCTAAACAGTCGCAGCTAAAAACACAAACCCAGACACAAAGTTCTGTGGTGAAAGTTCAACATTTCCTTCTGTTCTGATAGTTCCTGTTATTTATTAAAACATTATTCACAACTTAAATAAAACTACATTCGTTAAGCAACAATTACAACAACCGTTATAAAATAGGAATAATATGTTTATGACGTGCTAATTCATGACTATCTAATGAGTCATAACATAATGAGTCTGTTGGTGAAGGTAATCGTGTTGGTATTTGGGTAATGGTTTTGGCAATGGTAATAGTGTTGGTAATACTAATTGTACTGGTGGAGGTATCATGATTTTGGCAATGGTATTGGGGTGGTGGTAGGTGGGCACTTGTAGTGTTGGTAATAGTATTGGGCTTGGTAATGTTGGTATATACAGGGGTTGGACAAAATAACTGAAACACCTGTCATTTTAGTGTGGGAGGTTTCATGGCTAAATTGGACCAGTCTGGTGGCCAATCTTCATTAATTGCACATTGCACCAGTAAGAGCAGAGTGTGAAGGTTCAATTAGCAGGGTAAGAGCACAGTTTTGCTCAAAATATTGCAATGCACACAACATTATGGGTGACATACCAGAGTTCAAAAGAGGACAAATTGTTGGTGCACGTCTTGCTGGCGCATCTGTGACCAAGACAGCAAGTCTTTGTGATGTATCAAGAGCCACGGTATCCAGGGTAATGTCAGCATACCACCAAGAAGGACAAACCACATCCAACAGGATTAACTGTGGACGCAAGAGGAAGCTGTCTGAAAGGGATGTTCGGGTGCTAACCCGGATTGTATCCAAAAAACATAAAACCACGGCTGCCCAAATCACGGCAGAATTAAATGTGCACCTCGACTCTCCTGTTTCCACCAGAACTGTCCGTCGGGAGCTCCACAGGGTCAATATACACGGCCGGGCTGCTATAGCCAAACCTTTGGTCACTCGTGCCAATGCCAAACGTCGGTTTCAATGGTGCAAGGAGCGCAAATCTTGGGCTGTGGACAATGTGAAACATGTATTGTTCTCTGATGAGTCCACCTTTACTGTTTTCCCCACATCCGGGAGAGTTACGGTGTGGAGAAGCCCCAAAGAAGCATACCACCCAGACTGTTGCATGCCCAGAGTGAAGCATGGGGGTGGATCAGTGATGGTTTGGGCTGCCATATCATGGCATTCCCTTGGCCCAATACTTGTGCTAGATGGGCGCGTCACTGCCAAGGACTACCGAACCATTCTGGAGGACCATGTGCATCCAATGGCGGTGCCGTGTATCAGGATGACAATGCACCAATACACACAGCAAGACTGGTAAAAGATTGGTTTGATGAACATGAAAGTGAAGTTGAACATCTCCCATGGCCTGCACAGTCACCAGATCTAAATATTATTGAGCCACTTTGGGGTGTTTTGGAGAAGCGAGTCAGGAAACGTTTTCCTCCACCAGCATCACGTAGTGACCTGGCCACTATCCTGCAAGAAGAATGGCTTAAAATCCCTCTGACCACTGTGCAGGACTTGTATATGTCATTTCCAAGACGAATTGACGCTGTATTGGCTGCAAAAGGAGGCCCTACACCATACTAATAAATTATTGTGGTCTAAAACCAGGTGTTTCAGTTATTTTGTCCAACCCCTGTATGTTGGTATTCGTGCAGGTAATGGTAATAGTGTGGGTAATAGTATTTTTGTTAGTAATAATTGTGTTGGTATTGATGTAGGTTGGGGTAATGGTTTTGGCAATGGTAATTGTATTGGTGAAGTTATTGGGGATGGTACTGGTTTTGGTAATGTATTGGTATTATGGTGGGCAACTGTAGTGTTGGTAATGGTATTGGGCTTGGTATTGTTGTTAGGTATCAGTAATAGTGTTTTTGTAGGTAATAATCGTGTTGTAATAGTATTGGTGCAGTTATTGAGGTTGGTAATGGTATTGGGATTAGTGTGGGTAAGTATTGGTGCAGTTATTAAGGTTGGTAATAATGGTGTTGGGATTAGTGTGGGTGGTGATGTGTTGGTAATAGTATTGGTGCAGTTACTGCGGTTGTTATTGGTGTTGGTATTAGTGTGGGTAGTGAGGTGTTGGTAATAGTATTGGTGCAGTTATTGAGGTTGGTAATAATGGTGTTGGTATTAGTGTGGGTGGTGAGGTGTTGGTAATAGTATTGGTGCAGTTATTGAGGTTGGTAATAATGGTGTTGGTATTAGTGTGGGTAGTGAGGTGTTGGTAATAGTATTGGTGCAGTTATTGAGGTTGGTAATAATGGTGTTGGTATTAGTGTGGGTAGTGAGGTGTTGGTAATAGTATTGGTGCAGTTATTGAGGTTGGTAATAATGGTGTTGGTATTAGTGTGGGTAGTGAGGTGTTGGTAATAGTATTGGTGCAGTTATTGAGGTTGGTAATAATGGTGTTGGTATTAGTGTGGGTAGTGAGGTGTTGGTAATAGTATTGGTGCAGTTATTAAGGTTGGTAATAATGGTGTTGGTATTAGTGTGGGTGGTGAGGTGTTGGTAATAGTATTGGTGCAGTTATTGAGGTTGGTAATAATGGTGTTGGTATTAGTGTGGGTAGTGAGGTGTTGGTAATAGTATTGGTGCAGTTATTGAGGTTGGTAATAATGGTGTTGGTATTAGTGTGGGTAGTGAGGTGTTGGTAATAGTATTGGTGCAGTTATTGAGGTTGGTAATAATGGTGTTGGTATTAGTGTGGGTAGTGAGGTGTTGGTAATAGTATTGGTGCAGTTATTGAGGTTGGTAATAATGGTGTTGGTATTAGTGTGGGTAGTGAGGTGTTGGTAATAGTATTGGTGCAGTTATTAAGGTTGGTAATAATGGTGTTGGTATTAGTGTGGGTGGTGAGGTGTTGGTAATAGTATTGGTGCAGTTATTGAGGTTGTTATTGGTGTTGGTATTAGTGTTAGTAATGATAATAGTGCTGAATTCATCGTGTATGTTGAGTTGAGATATAAACATGGTTCTGAGGTGAGATGGCCAGCACGCACTGGTCAGGTGTCCAGGGGCATTTAAATGATCCCATGACCTGTGATGATCACACGCCTGATCACATGATGCTCATTTACTCATGTATTCACCTGACGCAGTAAAAAAAACATACAATGATTCACACACAGGTTTAGTCTTATGGGTTTATTGGATCACACACACACACATGCACACTTAATTTAATTATCAAGAAGTCTATTATACAGTCTTTGCATAAGTTTGTACACCCCAAATTACATCGTTTGAAGATTTTACTGCACAATAACTGTTTATTTACCATCAATCCAACACATCAGTGTGAAAAAACAAAATGAAAACTGTTGCATCTTTCATCATCTTTTATTTTCTCCAGTGTGATAAATTCGGCTGTAAAACACACTAGCTCACTACTGCTCGGATCTCGTGCTCGGCTGTGTCTGAAGGAGGGCGAGGTGGTCGAATGGGGTTCCTGATTATTGCTGCTATTGCGGCCTCTACTGGCTGGTCGCGGCACTGCAGTGTGTTACTCTCCGTATGCTGTACGGATCCCTGTGAACCTGTCACATGGGAGGTACAGCAGCAGTAAAAGAGATACAACTGGGGATTTGGATACGACTAAATTGGGAGAACAAGCATTAAAAACTATCAGCAAGCAAATAGAAATTGTGCATAAATAAAGAACACTGCTATTAGGAATTCGCAGTCCAGGGATTTGATCCCACAACATCCCGGCTAGAGGCTTCCCGGCAGGCCATGGATTCAAGCTCATAACCTTCCTGCCTCCAGCTCATTCTTTATTCAGGACCAGCTGAGATTCAAACCCACAACCTTGCAGCTGCTGACTGTTCGGCCTGCTGTGGGATTGGAACTCACAGCCTCGTGGTTGTAGCATGAATGGGTTTAACGGGAAGCGGAGCAGGGCGTCATGTTGATGTCAGGCAGCAGGCGGCAGCCGGTGATGATGTCGATCTTGTCGCACACGGCTCTGAGGTCGTCCATGGCGACGCGGACGGTGTGCGAGGTGGCGATGACCACGCCCTGCGAGTGACTCAGGTGCGCCGTGGCGGCCTTGACGTCTCTGGCCGCGCCCAGGTAGACCAGTCTGACGCTCTGGTCGAGGTCCGCGCGCAGCCGGGCGTTACTCTCCTGGAGCTTCTGCTGCAGCAAGGAGGTTAGGTGCCCGCCCGGAGTGGGCGTGGCGGGTCTGTGCTCCGTGGTGGGGGTGTGGCGGTGGACGGTGAGCGGTGGTAAGTCGTGGTGGAACGTGGGGGATTTTTGCTCCTCCCCCTCGCTGTCCGTCTCGGACGCCTCACCAGGAACCGTCAGTCCAGGCGACATGTACACCTCCTGATCAGAGTCCGACTCAGACGCCTCGCCCTCCACCACGATCTGAGACTTCCTGTCCGCCATTATGCTACACACACACACACACACACAGAGTTACAGATTAATGCACAAGATCTTAAAGTATGACTGTGGGAATTTGTGCCCACTCAGTGTCATTGTACACACTATACACTTACACACACACTGTATACACTGTACACACACTGTACACACTACACACTTACACACACTACACACACACTGTATACACTTACACACACATTGTACACACTACACACTTACACACACTACACACACACTGTATACACTTGCACACACATTGTACACACTACACACTTACACACACTGTACACACTACACACTTACACACACACTGTATACACTTACACACACATTGTACACACTATACACTTACACACACACTGTATACACTGTACACACACTGTACACACTACACACTTACACACACACTGTATACACTGTACACACACTGTACACACTACACACTTACACACACACACTGTACACACTGTATACACTTACACACACATTGTACACACTACACACTTACACACACTACACACACACTGTATACACTTACACACACATTGTACACACTACACACTTACACACACTGTACACACTACACACTTACACACACACTGTATACACTTACACACACATTGTACACACTACACACACTGTACACACACTGTACACACTACACACTTACACACACTGTATACACTTACACACACATTGTACACACTACACACTTACACACACACTGTATACACTTACACACACATTGTACACACTACACACTTACACACACTGTACACACTACACACTTACACACACACACTGTACACACTACACACTTACACACACACTGTACACACTACACACTGTACACACTACACACTTACACACACTGTATACACTTACACACACTATAAACCACATACTCTACATACTAATCACACACACTGTATAAACTACACACACTGTACACACACACACTGTATACACTTACACACACATTGTACACACTACACACTTACACACACACACTGTACACACTACACACTTACACACACATTGTACACACTGTACACTTACACACACTTACACACACACACTGTACACACTACACACTTACACACACACTGTACACACACTGTATACACTACACACACACACTATAAACCACATACTCTACATACTAAACACACACACTGTATAAACTACACACACTGTACACACACACACACTGTATACACTTACACACACATTGTACACACTACACACTTACACACACACACTGTACACACTACACACTTACACACACACACTGTACACACTACACACTTACACACACATTGTACACACTGTACACTTACACACACTTACACACACACACTGTACACACTACACACTTACACACACACTGTACACACACTGTATACACTACACACACACACTATAAACCACATACTCTACATACTAAACACACACACTGTATAAACTACACACACTGTACACACACACACTGTATACACTTACACACACATTGTACACACTACACACTTACACACACACACTGTACACACTACACACTTACACACACACACTGTACACACTACACACTTACACACACATTGTACACACTGTACACTTACACACACACACTGTACACACTACACACTTACACACACACTGTACACACTACACACTTACACACATTGTACACACTACACACTTACACACACTGTATACACTTACACACACTGTATACACTTACACACACACTATAAACCACATACTCTACACACTTACACACACACTGTACACACACTGTACACACTACACACACCCACTCAAACTCACTGTTCACACTAAACACACACACACACACACACACACTATACATACACTGTACACACACATTACCCCGCTAATAATAAGACTAATTTAAATAAAACTGGTTATTAAATGTTTATTTCTGCACTTACACTCTGTTTCAACGGGAGGAGTCACGTGATTGTCACATGACAGCCGTGAAACTGAACAGTCACGATCCGCCAGAATAAAAGTCTCTTAATTAATTTCACTATAATTTAAATGTAGATTTATTGGCAGGTCATTTGTATTGACAAAGACAGATTTATAAAAACAGAATAAAAATAACAATAATAATAATAATAAAAATAAAATATATAGAAATAGTTACAAATATATTTAACAGTAAATAGTATAGTATAATAATAACAGTAACAGTAATAACACAGTAAATAAGTACTAATAAGAATAAATATTTCTACACACCCAGTAGCAGTTCGTTACTTTCTGTGTGTAGTTTGGTATGTTCTTCCCCGTGTCTGTACGTGAGGTGAACAAACATAACATTAAATCATAATAAACAAACACACACACTTCACAGAATAAAAGTTTGATGCCCGAATCATTTATAAACGTTTCTGTTGGTGTTATTATTCACACATGTTTAGTAAAATACTTTAACATTAATAATTTACTTCCGAAATACACTCGTCCATATTTATATAAGTTACACCATAAACGACACATTATTTTACCAGATAAATGTGAACAGAACTGAGCTAAACTCCAGCAACGCACTGAATAAACGGTTTAAACACGGGGATCATTGTGATTTTTCTTTAAAACAGATTAAAGTTAGAATTTATAACATCTTTATAAAATAAAAAGTTTACATGGAATAGTTTATAAGGTCAGGTGTCCAAATACTTTTGGTGTATTTTAGCGAGTTCAAAAAACAATCCGGTAACACAGCGCCACCTACTGATGATACAATATAACAGCAATCGTTAATGTGTGTGTGTGTGTGTGTGTCCCAATATTTTTGACCATATCGTTTATTTTATTGCTTATTATTTACAAAACTTCGAAAGCTTGGTGTGCAAAAGTTTGTGCACCCTTAGAATCAAATTCAAAACGATGAAAGATTGATAGAGTTTCTTTTTTTTGGTCTTTGGTTGGTGGTCTTGGGTTCTGTTGTTTCTGAAAGGTTCACAAACTCAATTGCTGTGTGTGTGTGTGTGTGTGTGTGTGTGTGTGTGTGTGTGTGTTGGACCTTTGAGCTGGTTGCTCATTGACAGGCTGCACGTTATACACACTCACACCGGCACCGTGATACACACCTGGACACGTGCAGGAACGTGAAGATGCATGAATGAACCGTGTGTGGTAGAACATCCAGATTCTGGTCTGCACCATGGACCGGGTCAGGAGGTGGAGGACGGGCTGGGCTTTTCCCACCATCCTGTTGTGTGTGTATGGATTCTTCAGCTCGGTGAAGCCGATCGAACCGTTTCTCATCAGCTACATGACCGGACCGGATAAAAACCTCACCATGGAGCAGGTAGAGCACCGATAACACTCTCACTCACTCCTGCCAATCCACCTTCTGACATGTCGTGTTCCTCATCACAGAAAAGCAGCAGGTAGGAAGTCTGAACCCAGGTTTCCAGGGCTGTTGTGCTGTACGGCACCCACAACACCTGCTGAACCTGCTGTAGTTTAGGGAAGGACATTTTCTGTCCTGCACAGAGCCCTGACCTCAGCCTCACTCAACAGCACAAATCCCCACAGACACACTCTAAAGTTCTGAAATGGGACGTCCGACAAGCTTCTGGCCATATCATGTAGATTTCCTAGTAACACAGTTCCAGGGATCCAGGTTTGATCCCTGCCTAGGCAGAGTTTGGCATGTTCTTGTCTCGTCGGGTTGCCTCCAGGTACTTTGATTTCCTCCCACCTGCTGAAACCGGTTCATGGTTGAAGCTGTGTTTGTGCTGTATGTCCAGCACCGCGTTTAGATGACCGCTGTTATCTGGACGACCTGAAAGCAGCAGGAGCAGCAGTCACACGCGAGAACAGGCAGCTTTATTAAGATGGTAGCAGAGCTGGAGATCTCGGTACCGGTGGTCCATCGTGATTTATCGCCGCCCCACCCGAGCGCCCCCCGGTCCTGCTGCCCTGATCCATCAGCACTTTATTCAGCCATGTTAATCATTCTACAATCATAAAAGCCGTTCTGACCTGCATCTTATCAACAGTTTATGAGCTTAAGTGATCGATAACGACATTTATTATCGGAGTATTTATGAAAGGAAGCGTGCCAAAAGTCATTATGATCACTAATAAACAATTGGCCAAAAGTATTTGGACACCAGACTGTGAGCTAAACAAACGTTATGAAAACAGAAAGACCCTCTGTGATCTCAGCTAGAACAACATCCGCTCTTCTGAGAAGCTCCTCACGAGACCGTAGTATTGAAGTGTGTCTGTGTGTGGGAATTTGTGCCCCTTCAGTGGTACAAAAGATGATGGCTGGGCGCTGATTGATCAGTCGATGTTCCGGTTCATTCCAAAGCTGTTGAGTGTGCAGGCCACAAAGGGATTAAAACTAAAAACCACAAGAAGCTTGTGGTGCAAAAGGGAACCGTCAGGACCCTCAGAGGGTATAAAAATAATATTCTTTAATAAATCCTACAAATAGGAGTTCTAATAATCATACTAATCATCATACCAATCATTTGAAAGTGATCAATGCAGGAGATACAACTGAGGAATTGGATACGACTAAATTGGGAGAAAAGGAAAAACAATAAAAAACAACCAGCAAGCAAAGAAAACACTGCTATTAGCAATTTGCAGTCCTGGGATTTGATCCCACAACCTCCTGGCTAGAGGCTTCCAGACAGTTCATGGATTCAAGCTCACAACCTTCCTGCCACCAGCTCATTTTTCATTCAGGACTCTCTGGCCAGCTGAGATTCAAACCCACAACCTTGTAGCTGCTGACTGTTCGGCCTGCTGTGGGATTAGAACTCACAGCCTTGTGGTTGCAGCACAGATCGGTTTAATGGGGAGCGGAGCAGGGCGTCATGTCGATGTCCGGTGATGATGTTGATCTTGTCGCACACGGCTCTTTGACGTCTCTGGTCGCGCCCAGAAGGGGAACCGTCAGGTCCAGAGGGACCTGGATCAGGACCAAGGGATGAAGGTGATTCAAGCTTTTATCTCTCTCTCTCAGGTAGCCAATCAGATCTTCCCGGTGTGGACGTACTCTTACCTGGCCGTGTTGCTTCCGGTGTTCCTGCTCACCGATTGGCTGCGCTACAAACCCGTCATCGTGTTCCAGTGCCTGGCCCTGTTCGCCACCACGGCGATGCTGATCTGGGCGCGGGGCGTGGGCGCGATGCAGGCCATGCAGTTCTGCTACGGCGTGGCGACGGCGTGCGAGGTGGCCTACTTCTCCTACGTCTACAGCGTGGTGGAGCTGAAGTTCTACCTCAGAGCCACGTCGTTCTGCCGCTCCGCCCAGCTGGTGGGCTACACGCTGGGCTCGGTGGCCGGGCAGGTCCTGCTGTCGCTCCGGCTGATGACGTATCACTACATGCTGGTGTTCACGCTGGCGCTCATCTCCCTCGCCCTCCTGGCCGCCGTTCTCCTCCCCATGCCCGCCGCCAGCATGTTCTTCCACCGGAGAGCGAGCGACTCTGAGGACACCGGGCAAAACACCACGGGAGGCGACGACGGCAGGGCGGAGGTTACGCAGACCAAGCGGCATGAAGGTCAGGAGGACACGGAGCAGAGATCCGGAACCCTGACGGAGGAAACAGGTGAGCTGGACGTTCTGCAGGTCCAACCGAAGCTCAGATGAAGAGCTCGTATCTCCTGTAGGTTGCACCGAATCCCTTTTATCTCCTAGGTAAACCCATGGTATCTTCTCCAGGACGTCCCAAAGCTCAGATCAAACCCCACGTATGTGGTGCAGGGTGGAACGAAGCTCGGATGAAGCTTCTCATACGCTGGGATTGATCCCTTGTTTTAACGCTAACCTCTGGTATCTCCTGCAGGCTGTAGAGAAGCCGTCCTGAAGCTCTGGCTGGATTTCCTCAGCTGTTTCTCCTCCTCTAAGATGCTGATCTGGTCCGTCTGGTGGGCGCTGGCGACCTGCGGGTACAACCAGACCGTCAACTACGTCCAGGCGCTGTGGGAGACGGTGGAGCCCAGCAGGAACGACACGCTGTATAACGGAGGAGTGGAGGCCGTCTCTAATCTGTTCGGTAAACGTTGTTAGATACGCCCATGAGCCAAAACATTTGAACCACACCTATAGATGTACATGTGAGGGATCTATTAGATGTTGACCGCTGACAGGTTGTTGGGCGGCCAAGACTGGTACTAACCAACAGAAGACCTCTGGTATCAGTTGATACCAGAGTTGATACCCTTCTGTGTCAGTCAAAGTACCCATGCAACTCCTGTCCACCACATTGCAGGACAATAATCACCCATATCAGGCAGGTGGTCCTAATGTTTTGGGGCATCAGATCATAAACACTGAGGTCATGTGACTAACACAGAACGTTCTGCCCTCCTCAGGTGCGGTGGCGGCGTACGGCGTGGGGTTCAGTCGTGTGGACTGGTCTCACTGGGGTGAACTGGCCCTCGGCTCTCTCTCGGCTCTCAGCAGCGCCGCGCTCTACGTCATGGTCTTCGTCTCCAACATCTGGGTCTGTTATGGCGGCTACGTCGTCTTCAAGAGTCTCTACATGCTGCTCATCACCATCGCCATGTGAGAGGCTCTCATCTTCATCTCTGAACATGCAGTGATTGTATATCCTGGGGGTCAAGACAAGACGTTCAGGCCGTGTAGTCCAGGTCCACCCAGTGTCTACATACTTCTGACTCAGCTCTGTACGTGTTTCAGGTTTCAGATTGCGGCCGGCCTGTCGGTGGAGCGCTACGCTCTGGTGTTCGGGGTGAACACCTTCAGCGCTCTGGTTCTGCAGACGGTCCTCACGTCCATCGTGGTGGACAGCAGGGGACTCGGGCTGGACGTCACTACACAGGTGGGTCACATCACGCTGCTCATCAGGCGTCCAGATATTTCTGTCCAGGGTGCGAGCAGGAGAACTGTGAGAGGAACCGGGGTGTTCTTCATGGTTCCTTCAGGGCCTTCGTGGTCCAGATCTTCTCTGTGAAGAACCTCACTCATGATTAGCGAGCTCGGGTTTGTCCACTAGGTTGAGCTGTTGGCTGAATAATCGTTATATGAATGAATGAAAGTTTGAAATATTAAATGAGGGTTTGAATGAATGAATGAATAATTTTCTCTTCTGTTTGATCTTTTTCAGTTTATTATTTACGCCTCGTATTTCTGCTTCATCGCTTTGATCTTCTTCGTGAGAGGCGTTTACACTCTGTACCAAAAACACACAAAAACTCTGTGCGCAAAACACACACACACTCACACACACACTGACACACACACTCACACACTCTCAGTGAAACTGTAACCATGACACACTCACTCACTCATGATTTTTCCATCGTGGATTTAGAGGAACCTTCTGTGGTGAAGGCCGTTACTCACCGTCTCTGTGCAGCTCCTCGTCTAGCCAGCAGGGGTCGTAACTGCAGCAGTAATGAAGAATCCCCCCCCCAGCCTCACCCTCAGACACCCCCAATAGCACCGCTGACATCCTGGTTGGAATCCGGGTTTGAATGTATTATAGACCGCTGTGCCACCTGACCGCTGTATTCTAACCACGTTATTAAAACGTTAATAAAACGATGATTTTCCTATTAAAATGTATATTTGTATCCGATTACGTTTGTGCGCCTTTCCATATCAGGAAAAACTAAGCACACACTCCTCTATCCTGGCCGAAGAAAGCTGCAGACTAGCACCCATCCTCTTCTACAGGTGAGACGTGGTCGGGTGCTTCTTTACACCAGTCAGTGGTGGATTCACATCACATTTACATCTTCTGCATTTAGCAGACGTTTTTGTCCACAGTGAATTACAGGAACCTTTAAATTGGGAGTCTTGCTCAGGGGTCCAACAGTGACAACTTGGTGGTGGTGGGGCTTAACCAGCGACCTTCTGATTACTAAATAAGTACCTTAACCGCGGAGCTATCTCAGAGAGTCACCTATCACCTGGACCATTCTGATCTATTTTAAATATACACATGTTTCAAATTTAGTGCCACACGTGACAAACTAATCGGGACTGAGATCAGGATCATGTTTACCTCTGTGTTTCATCACTTTCATTTTTTATAACACAACAAATTTTAGTAAATAAAACAACAGGACGCCAACTGATCCAGTTCGATTATTAAGCCAGTCTTTTTATTGTTCAGGTCTTCAGCTAAGCGGCGGTATGTATGTAGCTTCATTGTTGTATAAAACACTTCAGAACGCACCTAACATTTTAACAGGACACATGTCTGTACTGCAGGCAGGCCAGTCTTGCACCTAATAGCACTCTCTGATTACGCAGCCATGCTGTTCTAACTGGCCTGGTGGTGTTATGCTGAACGTCTTCATCTAACATTCACTGCATTTAGTGGAACTGTGGCTGAGTGCAATTTAAGCTAAAAAGGGCCTTCTTGCTCAAACTGGAAGTGGGATTACAAGTCCAGCACGTTCATAGATAGATTAGATAGATAGATAGATAGATAGATAGATAGATAGATAGATAGATAGATAGATAGATAGATAGATAGATAGATAGATAGATAGATAGATAGATAGATAGATAGATAGATAGATAGATAGATAGATTCTTTATTGATCCTTTGCAGGAAATTTCTTTGTTACAGCAGCTCAACAGTCAACAACAACTTCTTGTATACATACAACATTAACTTACAGTGCAAAAACAAGCAATAAGATAAAAATGTACAGTATGGTACTATATACATGTAAGTATTTCTTATAAATGATTTATTTGAATTATTGTGAACTGTTAAACAGTCTGATAGCAGTTATAAGAAAGGATTTTCTGTAACGTTCAGTCCTGCATTTAGGAGGAATCAGTCTGTGACTGAAGGTGCTCTGTCGAAACACCTCCAGGGAGTGAAGTGGGTGTGAATGGTTTTTGATAATTGAGTTAAGCTTTGTGAGCATTCTTAACTCTGCTACCTGCTGAACTGAGTCCTGTTCAGACCCCACTATGGAGCTGGCCTTCATGGCTACCAATGTCCTAGATTGATGAATATTTACGGGGTTAGCTAGAGGGGAAAAGGAAAAGAGAAAAGGAAAAGGGGAAAATCAGCCCCATATCATCATCGCTCCTCCACTCCAGAACTGCAGGTGGCGCTAGTGCTGCACCGTGTCGCCTCACCGAATACCAAGCAGAAGCAGGACTGCAGTGTTTGTTAGGCTAGCTGTGCTAACAGAGCAGCTAACAATAACAATTTAATGTTTCTGCCAAGGTTTTACTGTAGAAATTAATTCAATCCGCTTCACATATTAAAATAGAACAATTTACTTATCGCGGATTTGATCTGATTCGCTCCGGTCTGTTTTTAAACTGCAGGTAAGTTTAACTGAAGCTGCTCGCTGAGCGGTGGCTCAATCTTAAATGCATCCATCAGCACTACACAACTGCACTACGTAGGGCGCGACGCGATTGCGCTTGTACCGTATTGAGTGCACTTGATGTGAAACACGTCGTGATTTGGGATTGAGCCTCAGTTACAAGCGGTACATGGTACATAGCTTATTGTTTGGTTAATGTCAGTAAGACGAGAAGCAATTCTGTGACTGACTGGATCATTGTCTTAAAATGGACTTTTATTTCTTTAATATTTAGAATATTAAGAGCATTAAATGAATCTACAAAACCTTCTGAGTATAAAGATATTTTGTACACTTTAAAAATGAAACATAATTAAGATATTGATGCAAAATCTGATCATGCTGACAGATTAACTATTAAAAAGAGTAATTAATTCGTAAAACATCAAAACATAATTTTATGCATTTCTGAAACGTGTAATTTTAAATCATATTGCTAAATAAAACAGATTGAAGATGTCCTTAGACCTGGATTACAGGTTAACAACAATAAACTTTTATTTTGAAATAATTATTAGAAGAGAGTGGACAGGGGTTAAATGCACTTATGTAGAATTAAGGCACAAATACTGTCACTGAGCACTTCATTAGGAACACCAATCTGGAGTGTACGTTCTTTGATTAATTTATAACCTGCACCTACCATACATATGAACTTTACGGGTATACAGTTACTAACTGTAGTCCATTTTCTGTGTATTCATTCCACCCCCCAAATTCCTCATGTATCGATCGGGTCACATGGAGCTTAGCGTGTCTCTCTGTACATGATACGGCTCTGTGTGGGAATCCAAAACTGGTAGATGATAAGAAGCGGCAACAGATTGGACACTTGTCGGAGGGGACATGTGGTGATCTGGCATCAGATTTACAATTGGGGATCGGAAATGACTAAATTGGGAGATAAAGGAAGGAAAAATCTGCGCAGTCAAGTGTCCCAAAACAAACATGAAAAGTGGGTTTGGAATGAAATACATCCGTCCAAAATGAAGTGTTTGGTATGAACCTCTCAAAGTCCTGACCACAGGGCTGCTCCAAGTAGATTAAAGTGGTCAAAGATCCCACCAGAGATGTTCCAGAAGCTTGGTAATAAGTAAGACGAGTTCTGGTGGAGATTATTTGACTCTTGTTTTTCTGTCACACCCCTTCAGATCTGGTGTGATGGAACCAGCCGATTTCTCGTGGTGTTCCTCAGGAGAACCTCCACGCTCTCCTCCGTCCGTTCACGCACAGGTAAAGAACGTCTGAAGTGTAAAGGTTCTACGTTCTAGATTTTTCTTTGCTGAATTATTGTTCTTTGGTTCTGAAAGGATGTGCAGACGCAGACCTGCGGAACCTCCACGTCACCCGGGAGAACCTCGGGCTCCGCTGGATTGCTGACCCCAGTAAAGAAGGAGGAATCTGAGGATGAAGACTATCAGTGTAAGAGTCCAGCGTTCGCTCTGCTCCACTAAGGCGTGGTCATGCTAGAACAGGAAAGGGACCTTCCCTAAACTGCTGACGTCCCCCAAACCATAAATGCACAATCATGCTGGAAAAGGAAAAGACCTTCCCTAAACTGTTAAGGTCCTCTAAATAAAACCACAAATACATAGTCATGCTGGGACAAAAGGGCCTTCCCTAAACTGTTGAGGTCCTCCAAACCACAAATGCACAATCATTTTGTACAAAAAGGTCCTTCCCTAAACTGTTGAGGTCCTCCAAACCAAACCACAAACGTATGGTCATGCTAGAACACTAAAGATCCTTCCCTAAACTGTTGAGGTCCACCAAACTATAAATGCACAATCATGCTGGAAAGGAAAAGACCTTCCCTAAACTGTTATGGTCCTCTAAATAAAACCACAAACACACAGTCATGCTAGAACAGGAAAGGGCCTTCCCTAAACCATTGCTGCAAACTTGGGACCACAGGAACCGTAGGAATTAGGAAGAACACAAGGGTTCCAGCGGTTGATTTCATACCTGTTAACGGTGGGCGTGGCTGGAACATCTCAGCCATCCAATCAGGAGGGGGCGTCCACTTACTTTTGACCGTATCGTGTGATGACCGTTCATTTGTGATGTTTCCTCTTCAGGTGAAGGAACGTCCAGCTCTGCAGGACACGCCCCCTGCCCGGACCAGAGGAACGGAGACTTCCTGAAGGTCATCGTGAAGAACGAGGAACACGAGGCCGACGACTTCCTGTGTAAGTCAATCGGGAGCGGAACTCGGTAAAGATCCGAACCTGATCTGTGGAGTTGTACCACTACTACTGTTATCAGCCTTTCATGTGATCTTATTTTTCAGACTGTGAGGAGTGCGGCTCCTTCTTCATCTCCGAGTGTGAGCTCCACGGTCCGGCTCTCTTCGTCCCCGACGCCCCGGTTCCTTTAGGGGTCACAGACCGGGCCAGACTGACCCTTCCGCCCGGACTTTGCGTTCAGACGTCCGACGTTCCTAACGCGGGTCTGGGGGTGTTTAATATCGGGCAGACGGTTCCGGTCGGGGCGCACTTCGGCCCCTACCAGGGAGAGCTGGTGGACAAAGAGGAGGCCATGAGCAGTGGATACTCCTGGGTGGTGAGTAGCTAGACGTTCTTCCCTCGGTTAGATCTTCCACGTCTCTGTAGGATCTGGTGGATCCGGTTTGATTCCCTTTGCTCTGATTATTAAGCTCCTGATTTCTTGCTGACCTCCGGGGGCAGTATAGCCCAGCCAGGCTCCTGTTATTATTATTATTTTATCTACTGATCTTTATTCCTGATTTGTTTGAACAGAGTCATTTATGATGAGAACGATTCGTTCAGACAGAGTCATTGATTTTGAGAATGATTCTTCAAGAAAGAGTCATTTATATGAGTCATTCATGTTGACAGTGACTCGTTTAAACAGTAATTCATGTCGAGAACGATTCGTTCGGACAGACTCATTTGGAGTCATTGATATTGAGAAACGATTCTTTAAGAAGGAGTCATTCATGTCCACAGTTTGAACAGAATCATTTATGTAAAGAGTGATTTGTTTAAAAAGAGTAATTGAATGATTCGTTTAGACAGAGTGATTCATGTTGAAAACGATTTGTTCAAACATTGTGATTCATGTCGAGAAGGATTTCTTTGAACAGAGTCATTTATGTGGACAATGATTCGTTTGAACAGAGTCATTCATGTTGACAGTGAGTCATTCATGCTTAGAATGATTCATTTAGAGTCAGTGATATTGAAAAACGATTCTTCAAGAAAGAGTCTTTCATGACTAGAATGATTCTTTCGAACAGAGCCATTCATGTCGACAGTGATTCGTTCGAACAGAGTAATTCATGTCGAGAATGATTCTTTTAAACAGAGTCATTTCTGTTGAGAACGATTCGTTCAGACAGAGTCATCATGTTAAGAAACGATTCTTCAAAGAGTCACTCATGATGAGAACGATTCGTTCAGACAGAGTCGTTCATGTTGAGAACGATTTATTTGAACAGAGAGATTCATGATGAGAACGATTCGTTTGAGCAGAGTCGTTCATGTTGAGAACGATTCGTTCGGACAGAGAGATTCATGTTGAGAACGATTTGTTTTTCAGATCTATAAGTCCTGGCAGAGCGAGGAATACATCGATGCCAAGCGAGAGATGAGTTCCAACTGGATGAGGTGAGGAACACGTCACTGACCCCCGGCGCCCGGACGCTAATTGACGGCGGTTTCCGTATCTTCACCGGATCTTCACCGTATCTTCACCGTATCTTCACCGTATCTTCACCGTATCTTCCTGTATCTCAGGTACGTGAACTGTGCTCGGAACGTGGACGAGCAGAATCTGGTGGCGTTCCAGTATCAGGGGGAGATTTTCTACCGGTGCTGTCGACCCGTCCAGCTGGGACAGGAGCTCCTGCTGTGGTACGACGAGGAGTACGTCAAAGATCTGGACGTCACCTTCGACATTCTGTGGAACAAGAAGTGCTGCATAGACGGTAAACATATACCGTAGCTCAACAGGTCCTCAGGGTCACGTCAGGGTGCGCCCTCGTACCACGGGTATTCAACCAACTACACCTAGTGTAGGTGACATGAAACACTAGGGTTAGTTAGCGTTACACATACAAGATGGATTCCCACTAATCCTTACAGGTTTAAACAATCATTCATGTTGAGAACGATTCATTCAAACAGAGTCGTTATTGTTGAGAATGATTCGTTATAATGGAATCATTCATGTGGGGAATGAATAAATTATGTTGGGACTGGATCATTTAGACAGAGTCGTTCATGTCAAGAATGATTCATATAAACAGAATCGTTCATGCCGAAAATGATTCGCTCAAACAAAGTCATTAATGTCGACAATGATTCGTTGTAATGGAATCATTTGGGACTGCTGTGTTTGAACAGAGTTGGTCATGTTGACAATGATTCATTTGGACAGAGTCATCCATGTCAAGAATGATTCATTTAACTAGAGGCATTCATGTTGAGAATGATTCGTTTTAACAGAGTCATTCATGTCGAACGATTTGTTTGAACAGACTCATCCATGTCAAGAACAATTCCTTCAGACAGAGTCATTTAAGTCGAGAATGATTCGTTCAAACAGAGTCATTCATGTTGAATGATTCATTTGTACAGTCATTTATGTCAATAATGATTCATTTGAAAAGAGTCATTCATATCAAGAATGATTTGTTTAGACAGAGTCAATTATGTTGAATGATTCGTTCGAACAAAGTCATTCATGTCGAGAATGATTCGTTTGAACAAGAGTCATCCATGTCAAACGGTTCGTTTCAACAGAGTGATTCATGTTAAAAAGGATTTGTTTGAGCAGGAGTCATTCATGTTAAGGATGATTCATTCTAATGGAGTCATTCATGTTGAGAATGATTCTTTTGAACAGTGATTCATCCAGTTCTCCCAGTAGGTGTCTTATAGGGACTAAAATTCCAGCTGATGTGCTCAGAGGTACAGAGGTATCACGTACCCATGCTGGGTCCATCAGAGCGCCCCCTTGTGGCATCACACTAGTCTGCACAAGTTCCTACGGTTCATTCATAAATCGTCTGGGGTGTAATTGTATATATTTGATAATAACACCCCCCCCCCCCTTTCTTCTCCCCCTTCCATAAACAGAGGAGAAGCGCTATCAGTGCTCGGAGTGTGGGAAGTGCTTCACTCGCCGAAACAACCTCCAAAGGCACCAGCGCATTCACACCGGAGAGAAGCCGTTTCAGTGCTCGGAATGCGGGAAGAGCTTCTCTCACCAGAGCACGCTCCAGTCGCACCAGCGCCTTCACACGGGCGAGAGGCCGTACCAGTGCTCCGACTGCGACCTGAGCTTCGTCAACCGGAGCGACCTCCAGAAGCACCAGCGCATTCACACCGGCGAGAAGCCGTACCACTGCTCGCTGTGCGGCAAGAGCTTCACTCGCCAGAGCCACCTCCGGCTGCACCTGCGCATTCACACGGGCGAGAGGCCGTTCCGGTGCCCCGAGTGCGGGAAGGGCTTCACCCACCAGAGCACTCTCCACACGCACCAGCGCATTCACACCGGAGAGAAGCTCTATCAGTGCTCGGAGTGCGGCAAGAGCTTCGTCAACCGGGGAGACCTCCAAAAGCACCAGCGCGTTCACACCGGAGAGAAGCCGTACCACTGCGCGCACTGCGAGAAGACCTTCTCCACCCCCAGGAACCTCCAGCAGCACCTCCGCATCCACACGGGCGAGAAGCCCTACCAGTGCACCGAGTGCTGGAAGAGCTTCACCAACCAGAGCAACCTCCAGCAGCACCTGCGCATTCACACCGGCGAGAAGCCCTACCAGTGCTCGGACTGCGGCAAGAGCTTCACCAAGCAGAGCAACCTGCAGATACACCAGCGCGTTCACACCGGCGAGAAGCCCTTCGAGTGCGCGCAGTGCGGCAAGAGCTTCACCCAGCAGATCGCCCTCCAGCAGCACCGGCGCATTCACACGGGAGAGAAGCCCTACCACTGCTCGCTGTGCGGGAAGAGCTTCACCAACCAGGGTCACCTGAAACGCCACCTCCGGATCCACACCGGCGAGAAGCTGTACGAGTGCGCGCAGTGCGGCCAGAGGTTCGGCTACTCCACCACCTTCAAGACGCACAGGTGCGGCGAGCTAGCGGAGACGGCCCGCGAGACGCCCTCAGATCAGCTAACGCTAACGTGATCCTGAACCGGACGCAGCTATCGACCTGACTTCGTTTTGATTAGCTCACCTGACGTTCCAATAGTTCCCAAGAGTCCGCCGTTATAGCTAGGTCAGCCGTTAATCCCCGACCTAGCGTTTCAGTATTTTAGCCGTAGCTAACCTTTAGCATCAGTATTACAGGTCCGTTTTTAGCGAGCTAAGCTAACCCGCCGCTCGGTATTGGAATAGCTCTGTAGGAACCGACTTCGAAGCGGCTGTGTCCCAAATGACACACCGTGGTACCAAGCGGTATGCCTAATTAGCGCACCTCCAATGGTATAGTTACACACGACGTAGCACGTGGCGCGCAGTTTGGGATCCGACAGGTACGAAATCTCCGGACAGGAGGGAAAAGTGAAGAACTGAAGCGAACGATAAGCCTAATTCTGCACTGTTCCTCTTCTCAGTGAAGCTGTGGGCGTGGCCTGATTGATTTCAACTCTGTTCAGGGCCGGAACGCCACCTAGAGGCAAATCTCGTTATAGGGACAGTGGCGGGTCTCGCGAGACCAACGGACCGCCCGCCGCGTCGCTTCTTTTAACGGGATGATTTGTAGTCGTTCTACTGTTCGACCGGCGTGGGACTGGTTCCGGAACTGGTTCCAGTTGCTAATGTTGAACCGTTCGGCGCATGTTCACCAAAATTAAACAGGTTCCCAGCTGGACCCGAAGCACACGTGGGCGTGTCCGGTTGGAACGTTGTGTGTGTGTCGTGCAGCGCCCTCTTCTGGCGGCGCATCCTCGGTCCCGATAAAAACGTGTGCAACCGCGAGCACGGGCCGGTTCTCTGAACAGCACCGAGGTTCTAAGCAGCCCGACTGGAACCAGTCTGTGGAGAAGAGCTGCGTGTAGAACCGACGCTTCGAAAGTTTCTGGACGGCAGAATTTTAAACAATTCTTCGTGTTTTATCGTTGGTTTGTTTTATCCGTGTTTATAATCACGGCGCCTTAAATCTCATCACGTTAGACGGTATTTTATCGCTACAGCTGATAAATGTTTACGTTTTTTTATCCGATACACACTACGACGCTTCAGTATTTAGAACAGCTGCCTGGTCCGAAACTTAGCGGTGCTGCCGGCCGGCCGGGCGTCCAGACAGACATTACTAGCGCCACTACGTCTGAGAAGGGTGTGGCCGAAGCCCTGCGATGGCTCGACGCCCTGTCCAGGGTGTTCCTGCCTTACACCCGGTGTTTGAACCTCCTGTGACCCTGTCTGAGATGAACGCTGATGGAAGCTAAACGCTGATGGACGGTCATTGTTTGCTTCCAGACCTCCGCCGACCCCCCCCGATCGTCCTGCGGCGGGCGTGTCCCACCTTCGGCCGGTCTCTCTCCACGTCTGACCTTTTTCAGGTCTGGTTTTGAGATTTGAAGGAGAAGAGGTTCTAGCAGCCAGGGGGCGGTGTCTTTGAGACGTATCCTGTTCTTTGGAGATCATTAGCAGTTCGAGGGTCTCCAGGGAGACTCGTATTCCACTCAGAAGGCTTCACCCGAATACACAAGACCCGTCACCATGATGAGGTCACGGTACGTTTCCTGCTTTATAACAGTGTTGCATTACAACG
Organism: Trichomycterus rosablanca; assembly: GCF_030014385.1. Lineage (NCBI taxonomy): Eukaryota > Metazoa > Chordata > Actinopteri > Siluriformes > Trichomycteridae > Trichomycterus > Trichomycterus rosablanca. The sequence continues at coordinate 837,524 of NC_086007.1, forward strand.
TGAGAGTCGTTAACAAGCTAAATTTGCGCTTGAATTTCATCTGTTGGCTGGAACAATGCAGTCAGCGTTTATTAGGGACTTTTGCGCCGTGACTCAGCTAGCAACTAGCACAGAGGAGCCTTGAAAAACCTCCGCGTGCAGTCGTGAGTCAGTGCGGGCGCCCGGCCGGCCGATAGCACAGCTGAGATTGGAGCTCCAGATCTCAACACTGACCTCACGCTCATGTATTCTGATGTTATGCCATGAACAGCAAAACATGTGGGAGTAAATTAGCGAACGGCAGCGGATTCGTACTCAGAGCCCTGACGCTAGCCACGCTAATGAGAACAAATCACAGTAAAGTGCAGTATTTATTATAGTGAATGTTTTATTTTATTAGTGTTAGTGGTTTTAATCAGTATTTATAATCTTCCTGCCTTAAACCGTCACATTAATCATCGATGCTTGTTGCACATAATACAAATACACCTGTTAGAGTTTTACCTGTACCCCTGTACCCCTGTACCCTCTACCGATTTAGATATACTCATTTCTAAGGGTGCATTCACATGAGAAGTGACAAAACCGCTTTTGTGCTGCTGTGTCGTTGTTTTCTTTGGAGTGAGGCACTTTATGCATTTTCTTCCTTTTTAGCGCGTCCAATTGCCCGATTGCGTCACGCTTCCTCTCCACCAATGCCGATCCCCGCTCTGATTGAGGAGAACGAAGCTAACCCACGCCCCCTCCGACACGTGGGCAGCAGCCGTATGCATCTCATCACCTACACTTTGACGAGTGCAGTGCAGCTCAGCGTTGTGTACGGAGAGACGCACCCTGACAGCACTCTCTTCTCATCTCTGTGCAGGCGCCACCAATCAGAGAGAGAGAGCCGGCTTAGTCCCGCCCATATCTGAACAACAGGCCGATCGTTGTTCATGTGGCCGCTCAGCCTTAGCCGGCAGACAGAGCCGAGATTCAATATGATGTATTCCAGATCCAGCTCTGGTTCCAGCGCGTGTTTTTACCGCTGCGCCACCTGAGCGGCCTGCTGACCTTTTCAAAGCTCCTCCAATGAGACGAACTGTTTGATACGAGGCGGTAAAAGCGACTCAGGCCGTACGAACAAAACTTAGCGTGACTTATTGTAGTAAAACAGCGAGTGAGGAATGTGATTAGTGGAGGAACTTATGAGCAGTAATAATGAAGAGAAGTTTAGTGCTCCTGTCTCCTTCTTTTACTACATTAAACCACGTTAAGCTTTATTTTCAACCAGAAGCGTTTTAGACTCTGGGAGAAGCTGATTCTGATTCTCAGCGTTTCTCAGAAGCTGGAGCTGCAACACAAGTTTAAAAGTGAAACAGGGAGGAGAATCCAGATAAACACAGATACATGTGGAGCTGTAACCTTGGATCTGACGCTTATTCCACACTGATGCAGATTCAGATCAGATTCACACGCTGATGAGGGTTTACTGATCAAACCGAGCGCTGAACAAAGGCTCGTGGTTTTGCCGCTTCTTATGTGAAGGCGCCCTAAGCGTGCACAACGCTGACTGTAACACGTCGTCCGTTCTCTGAACTTGTAGCACGAGCTACATTATTATTTTCAACACACTACAGTGGTCATGTGACCTAGGACTCCACTCGCCTACAGGATGCTTGAGCGACATCTCAGACCTCCATGGCAGATCATCAGACTTTAATTTGGGTGCTGCGAGGACTGAAGAGCTGTAAAACGTGATGGTGCTGTAACACCGTCTCAGACTTTCGGAACAGCGGTACGGCTGTGTGGATGTAAATACCGCCATCGTATGGTAGCATGAATGTGTGGAGGTGACTGAAGTGAGTGGAGATCATATTTAAATACACTAAAGTGCACATTCTGTGGGGGTCTGGGGTGTGTGTGTGTGTGTGTTATTTACATTCTGTGGTCTGATGTTATTGTAATGATTTATAATACACGGTGTTCTCATGGATGTTCTAATGATGCTTTTTTGGGGGTGTGAACCTGCTCCGTGTGTAATTGGCTCACCGGACTGCAGCTATTTGGTAAGAAATAATGACTGCACAGCTTAAACGGTTCCTAGGCGGTTGCTAGGGTGTAGCCAGGTGGTCGCCAGGTTGTACTGAGGTTACACTGGAAAACCCTGACGGATCGATGATGGATCCGGGTCAAAGGTAAGCAAAAGTCTCCGAAATAGAGCCGGGAACCAAACTGTGCGCTACACCAGCAATGGGGGGAGAGGGGCGGTGTGATTACTAACTCTGTTTCCAAAGAAGTTGGGACGTTTAGTAGAATGCAGTAAAAAGAAGAATGTGTGGTGTTTCATTCTCTTCAATCTTTAATTTTATTTAGAATTTGATGCTGTAACAGGTGAGGGAATCATGATCAAGTATAAAAGAAGGATCAGATGGGTTTACTACTGTGTTCCAGACTCAATAAGTTCCAAAAGAACGTTTCCCAACACAAGATTGCAAATAATTCAGGTCTTTCACCATCTACCGTACATAATATTGTGAACAGATTCAAGGAATCTGGAGAGATCTTGGTTTGAGTGGGGTAAAATCGTCGTGCTACTGTGACAGGTACAGTCACATGGGCTTGGGAGTGCTTCGGAAAACCGTCGTCACTTAACACAGGCCGCCGCTACACCAAGAAATGCAAACTAAATTCTCGGAGCCATACATCAGTTCTCTGGGCATGAGCTAATTTCAGATGGACCGAAAGACAGTGGACACGTGACCTGTGGTTCATGAGCACTGATGGGGGTACCACTGACCCCCGCCCCATCCCCTGACATCTATTGTACAAAAACATTAGATCTCCAGGTCTCGGTCCAGTCTGGACTGCTAAAGTATGTACGAGCGCTTCACTGAATGTAAACACCCGAACTGCTGGAGCAGCTTGTTTGTTTACATCCCTTCCTTTCAAATTAGGAATTTTCTCTGCATCTGATTTGTCTTTTAAAAACGAATTATTTTTATTTTTCATGCGCTGTGGGTCATTCTGAGTGACCCTCGAGTAACCTGGACACTTCAGACAGAACGGAGGATTCATGAAAGCACCAAGAGAACGAGGACGACAGAACTAGATTTCTTTCTTTATTTATTCAGCATTGATTAAAAAATATAAACAAAGCAAAGTGGAACAAGTGGTAGAGAAATACTTCACAGTTTGGAAGCACCAACACCACACGGTACCCACCGTACCCCCCAAAAACATCAATGTTCCTATCATCCAGTCCATCCAGAAGGTAAAAATGGGTCTAGAAAGATCTAGACTCCAGACAGACAAGTGTGAGGGTCCAGGAGAAGGTCAGTAACTGTTGAGCAGCTCCAGGTCCTGAGCTGATAAAGCCACGCCTCGTTTGGTCGGCGGCCCCGGATCAACGTCGTCCTCGTGTCGTGTGCCGAGTTTCCTCTTGGTGCTGGTGGAAACGTTCTGGTGACTGTGGGGATTTGTGCCGGGTTCCTCTCGCCGTGAGGACGTGTGATGGTCCGGCTTATGGAAGTGAAGGATCGGACTCGTCTTCTTCTCTTCGGTCACGGGATGGTTAGACGCGGCGTGGACGTTCTCCTTCACAAACTTCTCTCTGCCATCTACAGAAAAAAAAATCACTTTTAGGATCGGCTGAATCATTTCTAGGGGTGGATAAATCACTTTTATGGTAGTTGAATCACTTTTAGCGTGAGCTGCATCACTTTTAGGGTCAGTTGAATTAATTTTAGGTTCAGTGAATCGTATTTAGGGTATATTTCATTACTTTTAGGGTCGTATAAATCACTTTTAGTAATTTGATTTACTTTCAGGGCTGGTTGAATCAGTTATAGGGCTGGTTGAATCCCTTTTTAAGGTTGTTGAATCTCATTTAAAGTAGTTGAATCAGTTTTCAGGCCGGCTGAATCAATTTTAAGGTCATTGAATCACTTCCAGGATTGGATGAATCACTTTTAGGGTTGATCGAATAACTTTTAAGGTCATTTAATCACTTTTAGGCTGGTTAAATTGCTTTCAGAGTCAGTTAAATCAGTTGAATCGATCATAGGGTTAGGTGAATCACTTTTAGAGTTGATTGAATCGCTTTTAATCATTTCAATTATTTTTAGGGTCGTTGGAATCACATTTTGAGTCGGATGAATCACTTTTAAGGTTGTTGAATCAGTTTTAGGGTCGAATGAATCATTTTTATAGAGCTTGCTTTGTGCATGGGGGCACAGTCATGCCAGAACAGGAAAGGTCCTTCCCTAAACTGTTACTACAAACTTGCAAGCATGTTGTTTTCTTTATATAACTGATTTATTCCAGCTGTTAGTGGCTGTTGTGGCTGAAACAGATGAATCAGTGATTAGAATTGGGCGTCCGGATACTTTTGACCGTACAGTGTGTGTGTGTGCGTGTGTGTGTGTGTGTGCGCGCGCGTGTGAGTGAGTGTGTGTGTGTGTGTGTGTGAGTGTGTGTGTGTGTAAAAGAGAAAACACTCACAGAATCGGAGCGCGTTGGTTTTGGGGATCTGGATCTTTTTGGGAGCTTCTGCAGCTTTTAGTTCCCACTGATTTATAACCTGAACAAAGAAATACAACATCCAAAAGTACGTGACCCCCTCAAGGACTGTGTGGTTTTGCATGTTCACCCTGTGTGTGGGTTTCCTCCGGGAGCTCCGGTTTCCTCCCACAGTACAAAGACGTGCAGTCAGGACAATACAGTGTGTGGGGGATGAGTTGGCGACCTGTCAGGGGTGTTTCCTGCCTTTCGCCGAATGAATCAGACCCATTGTGAGTGGGTAGTGTAAAGTGTAGTGAGAAGTGTAGTGACTGTAGTGACTAGTGAGTGTAGTGACTAGTGACTGTAGTGAGTGTAGTGAGTGTAGTGACTAGTGAGTAGTGACTATAAGTGTAGTGACTAGTGAGTAGTGACTGTATAAGTGTAGTGACTGTAGTGAGTAGTGACTGTATAAGTGTAGTGACTGTAGTGACTGTATATGTGTAGTGACTGTAGTGAGTAGTGACTGTATAAGTGTAGTGAGTAGTGAGTAGTGACTGTATAAGTGTAGTGAGTAGTGACTGTATAAGTGTAGTGAGTAGTGACTGTATAAGTGTAGTGAGTAGTGACTGTATAAGTGTAGTGAGTAGTGACTGTAGTGACTGTAGTGACTGTAGTGAGTAGTGACTGTATAAGTGTAGTGACTGTAGTGACTGTATATGTGTAGTGACTGTAGTGAGTAGTGACTGTATAAGTGTAGTGAGTAGTGACTGTATAAGTGTAGTGACTAGTGAGTAGTGACTGTATAAGTGTAGTGACTAGTGACTGTAGTGAGTGTAGTGACTGTAGTGAGTAGTGACTATAAGTGTAGTGACTAGTGAGTAGTGACTGTATAAGTGTAGTGACTGTAGTGAGTAGTGACTGTATAAGTGTAGTGACTGTATATGTGTAGTGACTGTAGTGAGTAGTGACTGTATAAGTGTAGTGAGTAGTGAGTAGTGACTGTATAAGTGTAGTGAGTAGTGACTGTATAAGTGTAGTGACTAGTGACTGTAGTGAGTGTAGTGACTGTAGTGAGTAGTGACTAAGTGTAGTGACTGTAGTGACTGTATATGTGTAGTGACTGTAGTGACTGTAGTGAGTAGTGACTGTATAAGTGTAGTGACTAGTGAGTAGTGACTGTATAAGTGTAGTGAGTAGTGACTGTATAAGTGTAGTGACTAGTGAGTAGTGACTATAAGTGTAGTGAGTAGTGACTGTATAAGTGTAGTGACTGTAGTGAGTAGTGACTGTATAAGTGTAGTGACTGTAGTGACTGTATATGTGTAGTGACTGTAGTGAGTAGTGACTGTATAAGTGTAGTGACTAGTGAGTAGTGACTGTATAAGTGTAGTGAGTAGTGACTGTATAAGTGTAGTGACTGTAGTGAGTAGTGACTGTATAAGTGTAGTGACTGTATATGTGTAGTGACTGTAGTGACTAGTGAGTAGTGACTGTATAAGTGTAGTGACTAGTGAGTAGTGACTGTATAAGTGTAGTGACTGTAGTGACTAGTGACTATATGTGTAGTGACTGTAGTGAGTAGTGACTGTATAAGTGTAGTGACTGTAGTGAGTAGTGACTAAGTGTAGTGACTAGTGAGTAGTGACTGTAGTGAGTAGTGACTGTATAAGTGTAGTGACTGTAGTGAGTAGTGACTGTATAAGTGTAGTGAGTGTAGTGACTGTAGTGAGTAGTGACTGTATAAGTGTAGTGACTAGTGAGTAGTGACTGTATAAGTGTAGTGAGTAGTGACTGTATAAGTGTAGTGACTAGTGACTGTAGTGAGTGTAGTGACTAGTGACTGTAGTGAGTAGTGACTGTATAAGTGTAGTGACTGTAGTGAGTAGTGACTGTATAAGTGTAGTGACTGTATGAGTGTTATGAGTGTAGTGACTGTAGTGAGTAGTGACTGTATAAGTGTAGTGACTGTAGTGAGTAGTGACTGTATAAGTGTAGTGACTGTAGTGACTGTATAAGTGTAGTGACTGTAGTGAGTGTATGAGTGTAGTGACTGTATGAGTGTAGTGACTGTATGAGTGTAGTGACTGTAGTGAGTGTAGTGAGCGTTACCTGCTCTGCCCAGCCCTCGGTTCCACACCGCGAGTGACTGAAGGTCTGCAGCGGTGACACCGAGAGCACCATCGCCATCTTCCTCCTGAAGAAAGCCTCCAGTGATGCGTCCAGCTGAAACACAAACCAGCAAGATTCACCATGTGGCCAAAAGTATTCGGACGCCTGAGCGTCAGCCAGTCAGGCGCCCCTAAAACACAATAGCCGCTCCTCGTGTCGTCTCTGAAACACGTGACTTTAAGTTAGAAGGGGCGTCCAGATACTTTTGACCTCATGGTGTAGACCAGCTCACCTTGACGTTGGTGTCTGAGATGTTCAGCTCTCGGAGTTTCTGGAAGCAGGTTAAATATCTCAGCCCCCTCTCCGTCAGTGGGTTACCTGTCAGGTAAATCGTATGTATTTTAGATGCTATCAGCCGGTCGGACGCCTGCACAGACACTGATACGTGATTGGCTGTTAGTCTGTAGGGGGCGGGACGACGGCTCAAACAGGGATCTACTGCAGTGGCTCAAAGGTTATGGAACTGGACTAGTGAACAGAAGGTCGCTGGTTCGAGTTCCACCACCGACAAGCCGTCACTCTTGGGCCCCTGAGCACGGCCCCTAACCCTAAATAACAAGTCTAAGTCACTTTATACATGAGCCACGTTTACAGTGCAGACTGGCAGTGGAAATGTAAATGATTGGCTGGACTGGGAACACTGGGACACTTTTTTCCCTAATTTTTACATATCTAATTCCCTTCCCTCTTACAGTCTGCACCCATGGACCTCCTCCGAGCCCTAACTCTGACAGAGGAACACGCTATGCTCTCTGTATTCCTCAACCAGACATGCACTGTATGGCCAAAAGTATTCGGACGTGTATGGGAATTTGCGCCCAAAAGATGTAACTCAAGGGGGTGTCCCAATACTTTTGGCCATATTGTGTGACGTCCCCTAGCTGTGCCAGTGTGTGAATCTGAAACTTACTGGACAGGTCCAAGTGCTGCAGGTTCTCCAGGCCCCTCCTCATCACACGGACGGGCGCGGTCAGTCTCTGTAACCCTTCATCTGATAAACGGTTCTCTCCCAAAAACAGCCTGACGAGTCTGAGGCCAGAAACACAGAGAGAGAGAGAGAGCGAGTTCCCACAGTCACACTCCGAATCCTCAACACTGCGTTCATACCTGGAACACGCGTCTGATGTCAGGTGGGTGAACAAGTTGTGACCGTCTCCCAATCTGCAGCCCTGAAGATCTAAAGTCTCCAGACCATGAAACACCTGAATCTCCTCCCATCGCTCCGACAGCAGGAGACACCTGAAAACGGCATGGCATCGACTGTAAGGTGGCATCAAGTCTCTCAGGTCTGTATTAATAAATGCAGTGGCATCAGTTCTTAATGCTGTATATTGTACTAAGACCAACACAAGTAAAAGGTGGCATCAAGTCAGTTCTGTGCCAATTAAAAGGTGATTTAGCCAGTGCAGTGGCATCAAGTTAATTCAGAAGCATCAGGTCAATAAATTGGCATCAATTCAGTACAGTATCATTAAATAGTAGGTGGGATTAAGTCAGTACAGTGGCATCAGGTCAATTCATAAGGATCAAGTAAAAGATGCCATTAAAAAGGTGGCATCAAGTGAGTACAGTGCCAATTAATAAGTGATATTAAGTCACTACAGTGGCATGAAGTAAAATGTGGCATCATGTCAGTACTGCCTGTCACTCAGTTCTATATAAAGTTCAGTGGCATCAGTCCTTAACATCTGATGCATCAATATATTTGTGGCATCAAGACAGCACAGTGGCATTAAATAAAAGGTGGCATCAAGTCAAACTGTGGCATTCACTGATAGGTGGCATCAAGTAAGTACAATGGCATTAAATTGGGGCATGAAGTCAGTACAGTGCCAATTAGAAGGTGATGTAGACAGTACAATGGCATCAAGTACAATATGGCATCAAGTCAGTATGGTGGCATTAAATAATAGGAATGATAGTATGAACACATGCTCAAGTAAACGGTGGCATCAAGGTGGCATTAGACCTTATGAGCCCTGGATGGATGGATGAATGGAGAGATGGATGGATGGATGGATAGATAGATAGATAGATAGCTAGATAGATAGATGGATGGATGGATGGATGGATGGATGGATGGATGGATGGATGGATGGATGAATGGAGAGATGGATGGAGAGATGGATGGATAGATAGATAGATAGATAGATAGATAGATAGATAGATGGATGGATGGATGGATGGATGGATGGATGGATGGATGGAGAGATGGATGGATGGATGGATGGATGGATGGATGGATGGATGGATGGATGGATGGATGGATGGATGGATAGAGAGATGAATGGAGAGATAGATAGATGGATGGATGGATGGATGGATGGATGGATGGATGGATGGAGAGATAGATAGCTGGATGTATAGAGAGATGAATGGATAGATAGATAGATAGATAGATGGATGGATGGATGGATGGATGGATGGATGGATGGATGGATGGATGGATGGATGGATGGATGAATGGGTGGACAGGTGGATAAATAAATGATGGATGGATGGATGGATGGATGAATGCTGGTAGTGCAGGTCCTCACCTCTCTCTGAGACAGAGGGATCTGAGCACCAGTCCTCCATAAGACTCACTGAACACCTGTAACGATCTGACCGAACATCCGGGATCTAAAAACTTCTGCTTCTGTTCTGCACACCTGAAGAACCTCTCCGCCATCTGCTCAGGAAACCCCACCAGAGACTCCACATGCTCGATATTACCGGCGATAAAGTCTATCGATATATCGAGCAGCGGTCTGGGTGTGTAGCGCAGATCACCGGCACTGTTATAGCTGCAAATGAACCGATTCTCCAGATTCCCGCTGTCAGTCTGGATCAACTTCTCCTGATTCACATCCCTCCAGAGGAACCGATTCTTACGATTCCGATTCTCCCCCTGTGCTGGAGTGTTCACACAGCGCAGGGCTCCTTCCTCCCGAACATACACCCTCCCAAAGTCACAGCCCTCATCCCAGAACATCCCGCGCTCAACACCCCCCCTTCCCCCCGCACTACCCTAACGAGTCACTCTGATCCGACTCTTCAAGTCCGAATCTTCTCCTGTGCGTTCTTCTCCAAGCAGGTGAATCAGTGAATCAGAACTGCTCTCTCTCTCTCTCTAACCGAACTGATCCTGCAGCGATCCAGCGTGTGTCCGGAGCCTCCCTCTCAGCAGAAGCACACCGGAGCAAACCCCGCTTTCTGAGACGCCGCCGAAATTACGTCACGCCCCTACTGTGACGTCACATGTCAACAATCAAACGACCCCTTAAAATCGTGAATTAGTAATATATGTTAACATGTTTAAGACAATTTAAGACAAATATGAGATTGAATTACTTCTATTGGATAATTAAAGATTAATTTGAAATACTACAAAACGTGCGATTTTAGATTCTTTATCGTTCAGTTAAAGGAACTACAATTCCCATCATTCCCCTGTCCATGGCTTGCGTTGCTAGGATTCACATCCGGTATGAGTGTGACGTAAACAACCCGGTAGTTCAGGCTAGAATGTTGTCGTAGAAGTTTTAGAAACTACAGAATTAATCAAATTATATCGAATTAAATCGATTTTATCTGTTTTAAAGATCCGCAGATACCGAAGGTGAGTATATAAATTAAATAAAGTGATCGATAGCCAAACGTTCAGCTACTTTTTTATTAAAATGAAGTTACATTCTACAACCCCAAATCAGTAAAAGTTGGGACAGTACGGAAAATGTAAATAATAAAAACACAGAGTTTCTTACATTGACTTTGACTTTTATTAGATGTCAGACAGGATGAAGCTGAGATATTTCATCTTTTATCTGCTCAACTTCATTTCATTTATTAATAAACATCCATTCCTGCATTACAGACCTGCAACACATTCCAAAAAAAGTTGGGACAGTAAAGCATTTACCACTCTGTAATGTTGCCGTTCCTTTTCACCACTTAAAAGAAAGTTTGGCACCGAGGAGAGCGATTGATTTAATGTTTCAGCTTTTATTTTAATAATAATAATAATAATAATACATTTTATTTATATAGCGCTTTTCAAGATACTCAAAGACGCTTTACATAAGACAAATAATCAAAACAAATACGTACATACACCATACAAATCATAGTACAAAATCAAAATAGTACATCAACATCAAGAATAATTAAGATAAAAACAAAGAGAGCAGCATAAGACAGTTCATTAAAAATTAGCTAAATTATGAGAGAGAACAACAAATATAGAACAATTTCTTAAAATTAGACAGAAACAGGACAGATTCACATGCAATCAGGAAACTGAAAACTTTACAAGTTTTAGGATCTAGGACTTCACATTTCTGTCGTGATCTAAGTATAAAAACTATTAAAAAGAATAGCAAAAATAAAAGCATTTATTTCGTGTATTTTTTTATTTTGTCTCGTTCTTCCTGCAAACACGTCTTAAGATGTGCAGCAGTACGGGGGGTCGTCACACGTTCTCTATCGGGGACGGGTCAGGACTGCAGGCGGGCCGGTCCAGCACCCGTACCCTGTTCTTCCGCAGCCACGCCTTTGTAATGTCTGCAGCAGGTGGGAAAATGCTGGACGTCCCTGGAAAAGACGACGTCTTGAAGGCAGCATGTTGCTCTGACGTCTCAATGATCTCAATTTTTTTCCGAAAAAGACCTGAAATGCAGGAGCGGATGTTTATTAATAAATGAAATGAAGTCGAGCAGATAAAAGAGGAAATATCTCAGCTTCATCCTGATAAAAATCAAGAAACTCTGTGTTTTTATTATTTACATTTTCCATACTGTCCCAACTTTTACTGATTTAGGGTTGTATTGTATTATACTGTAATTTTGTTTGTAATTTTTACTATTTATTTTAGGCTATTTTTTGTATATATGCAAATTTTACTAGCACATTATAACTTGTACGTTGTCTGCTTAGTGTTTCGTCTGTATATTGTAGAGAGACGCCAACAGCCGGAAACAAATTCCCGTATGTGTGAACATAGCTGGTGAATAAAGATGATTCTGATTTTTTATGTTTCTGTGTTCCATCAGATCGACATGAATAATCCAGATGTTCACCTGCAGTTCCAGGGTCAGTTTTTTATTCTAATATTTATTACTAAATACAAATGTTTAAAAACATTTCACCATATACTCATTTACTATGTATACATATATCTATTTTATATAAATTTGCCAAGCACTATTAGGAACACCTATCTGGTGGAGGTGATGTCCTGCAAGCCTCTGTGTATGTTTTGATGATTATTGCTGATAGATTTTGAGGATGATGGAGGTGAGATGAAGAGCGATGGAGCGGCGGTCAGGATGGATGACCCGCTCTTCGGTCAGATACAGCGCAGATCTGCAGGAGCTTCATCGGTGGAGGAGGACGATGATCAGACGGAGGTCTGAGCTTGATGTGATCAGAATCGTTTTTAAAATCATTTTCTAGATCTTGATCTTCCTCAACAAGTTTTCGTTTTATCTCCGTCTGTAATCGTCCAGCAGCTTCTCAGAGGAGAGAAGAAAAGTTCAGCGTTCTGGACTCTGGAGTACTATCAGACGTTCTTCGACGTGGACACTCAACAGGTGAGGGTTCGTCCGGCTGAATGGTTTGATCTTGGTGGTTTATTCTGATTATATATAAAATTATTTGTATTTATTCAAATGTACCAGATTAAAGTCACTGAACGTTTGCTCAGTCATATCTAATTCCCCAACTGACTGAGGAGTCATGCCCGTCTTCCCCCGACACACACACACACACACACGCATGCATGCATTCGCTGACCGCTTCTTTTCACCTGCCAGAGACGGCGTCTCACAGAGAGCAGTATCGCGTACGGAGAGTCGCGCACTGCAATCCGTGATTCAGCCATCTCTAGTGTCGGTGCTTCGCCCAGCCAGCAGAGGTCTCAGTTTCAGCAGCATTGTGGAACACTCGCTCATTAGTGTCTGTATGAGCGCCCGGCCGGTCGATAGCACAGCTGAGATCATATTTCTGTTTGTTTGCAGGTGGTGAGCAGGATTATCGGCTCCGCTTTGCCGTGGCGCGCCAAACACTTTGTTCGCCTCTGCGTCCGGAACAACCCGGACCTTTACGGTGAGCTCGACGGGTTTACAGATGTGTAGAGCGTACAAACCGAGGCCGACCGCCGTTCTCCTAACGGGATCTGGCTTCTAATCGCGCTTTCATTAAGCATGGCCACGCCCAAAGTTGTTTTTGGTCTCTCATTTCAGACAGGCGTCGCTTCTTTTCACCGAATCCCCCGACATTGAAGATTTTTACCTTCCGGCATCACAACAACACTGCTGCACCTAATACACTCGTACCAGTGTCTGGCAGTGATAGCTCAGTGGTTAAGGTACTAGACTAGTAATCAGAAGGTTGCCAGTTCAAGCCTCACTACTACCAAGTTGCCACCGTTGGGCCCCTAAGCAAGGCCCCTTAACCCTCAATTGCTCAAACTGTATATAAACATAATTGTAAGTCACTGTTGGTGATTTGGTGTTGGGTTGGTGTTTAGGTCGGAGCTCTGTGCCCGTTCCTAAACCCAAAACTGATCAACCCATGTTTTTAAAGACCTCACTTTAAGCACGACCTTCCCCAAACTGTTGGCACAACATCAGAAGCGTAGAATGTATTTAATAGAATAGAATAGAGGCGTGTCCACATATTTCTGGTGATGTAATAAACACCGTATGTTCCCCACAGGACCGTTCTGGATCTGTGCCACGCTGGTGTTCGCGATCACCGTGAGTGGGAACATCTCCGGTTTCCTCAAACACTACGGAGAGCCCAAGTACAAATACGTTCCCGAGTTCAGCAAAGGTAAGAGCACCTGACCACGCCCGTTCCACCATCACCTGAGCTCAGGTGCAAAGCCACAAACTATCACGGACTGCTTTTAACAGGCCAGTCAGTCCGTGTTTTGGATTTGATGTGAGGTTTGCATGAGTGTCCGTCATGCTTCTGTGGTAAACCGCTTCGGAAAACCGTTGTCACTTAACGCAGTACGCCGCTGCATCAAGAAATCCAACCCGGAATTCTGTTAAACAAAGAGAAAGCTGTACATCAATTCTATACAGAAACGCTGTAGAGTTCTCTGGACCCGGGGTCATCTGAGATGGACCGAGAGACGAATTTAGCACTCGGGTACGGTACTGATCACTGGGCAGTGAAAACGAGCACTAAATGGGGGGTAACAGACTAAAACAGAACCGTTCCGTCGGGTTCCGTGCAGTGGAAACAGGGGCGTTATTCTCTGATGTCTCAGCTACGGTGTGATGTCATAAAAACCCTGAAAGCTTCCTGTGTTCTCAGTGACCGTGGCGGCTACGGCGATCTACAGCTACGCCAGCCTGGTTCCGCTGGCGCTGTGGGCGTTCCTCTCGTGGAGGCGCAGGGGGGTCTCTGAGGGCGTGTCCTTCTCCTTCCTGCAGATCGTCTGTGTTTACGGATACTCGCTGTCCGTCTACGTTCCTGCTGCGGTGAGTCGCTTTCTGTAGGATTGTCCCAATACTTCTGACCATACGGAGTACATTACATTTGTGTGTGTGTGTGTTACAGGTACTGTGCGTGGTCCCGAGCGAGGTTCTGAGGTGGAGTTTGATAGTCCTGGCTCTGTGCCTCTCTGGGTCGGTTCTGGTTCTGACGTTCTGGCCGGTGATCAGAGACGATCGGCCGCGAGTGGCCGCCGTGGTTCTCTCAGCTCTGCTCGCGCTTCACGTGCTGCTCACCGTGGGCTGTAAGGTACGTCCTAAACATTTATGACCCGTCCTTCCCTCGCCAATACAGCAGGTCCTTCACCATTATAGAATGTAAACAATAACATTTGTGGTGTTCCAGGTGGTTGCTAGGGTTTCGCTCCATGGTGTTCCAGGTGGTTGCTAGGGTTTTGCTCCATGGTGTTCCAGGTGGTTGCTAGGGTTTCGCTCCATGGTGTTCCAGGTGGTTGCTAGGGTTTCGCTCCATGGTGTTCCAGGTGGTTGCTAGGGTTTTACTCCATGGTGTTTCAGGTGGTTGCTAGGGTTTTGCTCCATGGTGTTCCAGGTGGTTGCTAGGGTTTCGCTCCATGGTGTTCCAGGTGGTTGCTAGGGTTTTGCTCCATGGTGTTCCAGGTGGTTGCTAGGGTTTCGCTCCATGGTGTTCCAGGTGGTTGCTAGGGTTTTACTCCATGGTGTTTCAGGTGGTTGCTAGGGTTTTGCTCCATGGTGTTCCAGGTGGTTGCTAGGGTTTCGCTCCATGGTGTTCCAGGTGGTTGCTAGGGTTTTGCTCCATGGTGTTCCAGGTGGTTGCTAGGGTTTCGCTCCATGGTGTTCCAGGTGGTTGCTAGGGTTTTGCTCCATGGTGTTCCAGGTGGTTGCTAGGGCTTCGCTATTTGGTGTTCCAGGTGGTTGCTAGGGTTTTGCTGCATGGTGTTCCAGGTGGTTGCTAAAATTTCACTCTGTGGTGTTCCAGGTTGTTGCTAGGGTTTTATGTGGTGTTCCAGGTGGTTGCTAGGGTTTTGCTGCATGGTGTTCCAGGTGGTTGCTAAAATTTCACTCTGTGGTGTTCCAGGTTGTTGCTAGGGTTTTATGTGGTGTTCCAGGTGGTTGCTAGGGTTTCGCTCCATGGTGTTCCAGGTGGTTGCTAGGATTTCGCTCCATGGTGTTCCAGGTGGTTGCTAGGATTTCACTCTGTGGTGTTCCAGGTGGTTGCTAGGGTTTCACTCCATGGTGTTCCAGGTGGTTGCTAGGGTTTCGCTCCATGGTGTTCCAGGTGGTTGCTAGGGTTTCGCTCCATGGTGTTCCAGGTGGTTGCTAGGGTTTTACTCCATGGTGTTTCAGGTGGTTGCTAGGGTTTCGCTCCATGGTGTTCCAGGTGGTTGCTAGGGTTTTGCTCCATGGTGTTCCAGGTGGTTGCTAGGGTTTCGCTCCATGGTGTTCCAGGTGGTTGCTAGGGTTTTACTCCATGGTGTTTCAGGTGGTTGCTAGGGTTTTGCTCCATGGTGTTCCAGGTGGTTGCTAGGGTTTCGCTCCATGGTGTTCCAGGTGGTTGCTAGGGTTTTGCTCCATGGTGTTCCAGGTGGTTGCTAGGGTTTCGCTCCATGGTGTTCCAGGTGGTTGCTAGGGTTTTGCTCCATGGTGTTCCAGGTGGTTGCTAGGGCTTCGCTATTTGGTGTTCCAGGTGGTTGCTAGGGTTTTGCTGCATGGTGTTCCAGGTGGTTGCTAAAATTTCACTCTGTGGTGTTCCAGGTTGTTGCTAGGGTTTTATGTGGTGTTCCAGGTGGTTGCTAGGGTTTTGCTGCATGGTGTTCCAGGTGGTTGCTAAAATTTCACTCTGTGGTGTTCCAGGTTGTTGCTAGGGTTTTATGTGGTGTTCCAGGTGGTTGCTAGGGTTTCGCTCCATGGTGTTCCAGGTGGTTGCTAGGATTTCGCTCCATGGTGTTCCAGGTGGTTGCTAGGATTTCACTCTGTGGTGTTCCAGGTGGTTGCTAGGGTTTCACTCCATGGTGTTCCAGGTGGTTGCTAGGGTTTCGCTATTTGGTGTTCCAGGTGGTTGCTAGGGATTTGCTATGTGGTGTTCCAGGTGGTTGCTAGGATTTCACTCTGTGGTGTTCCAGGTGGTTGCTAGGGTTTCACTCCATGGTGTTCCAGGTGGTTGCTAGGGTTTCGCTATTTGGTGTTCCAGGTGGTTGCTAGGGTTTCTGGAGCTGGAACAGTCGGCCATACCTTGACGTCCAGTTCTCGGTTCTGCTCTGTCCCTGTTCTGTCCACTTTCTCCCTCACAGCTGTGGATGTTTATGTTTCTGTTATTTTGGCCACCTGATTTATTTGTTTATTTGTTTGTTTGTTTGTTGTTTGTTTGTAGGTGTATTTTTTCAGCACCCATAAAGCTGTGAGTCTGGAACACGCTGATGCACCAGTGACCACGCCCAAATCTTTAACCACCATAAAATCCCACTGATCTCCAGCACAGGTATGATTCCAGGTGCTTCCGACTTTGCAGCAACAGTTTAGGGAAGGTCCTTTAATGTTCCAGCACTCGTGGTGTCGATCACGTGCCTCGTGTTAGCGCTCGGTTGCATGATTGCTCTACACGGTTTCTCCTTCCTAAAGCACGATGTTCTTCAGTTTCAGCGTATCCTGTTCCCCTCTCATCCTGAGGGGATCATCAAGTTTCCTCAGCACCGGGTCGGAGCGGACGGCAAGACGTCCGGAGACGCGCCGGGACTTTATTTACATGTGAAGTTACTGATACTATACTGTAGTTACGGTGGTGAAAATGAGGTGAAAATTATCCACGTCTCAGCTGATCTGCCAAATTTCTTCTTATTTTATATAAAACTATCGGGTTTGTGAGATTTTTCTGGTTTTTAATCTGTTTCTTTGTCTCTGTATTTAATGAACGAGTGATTTAAGTAAACAAGGACAGAATCTGATTGATTTGAAGCATCAGTGTAAAGCATCTGTGGTTCTGATGTAAAAACTACAACAGTAAGAGTGAGAGACCAAAAATGAGCGGGTGGGTCACTGATTGGCTGAGTAAAATATATATATTTTAACCACTACAGTGAAAATTCTACCTAAAACTAGAAATAAAGCTTTAAAACTTGTTCAATGTTCAGAAGTTGAATCAAGCTGCGCCCAGGTGATGCAGCAGGAAATTCCGCTCTTGCACCAGCGGGCATAATTGGCAATGCCTGCAGGGAGGGATGACCGGACTATGTGGGTGGGGTCTTCAAACGCTGTGTAAGGACCCTGATTAGCAGATAGAGGCGCATGTGCAGAGTGCATGGGTGGAAAAGGGTTCCACTAAGGGCTGCACGTGGGTCGGAGGAGGCGTGAGCACCAATATACCCTCCTCACCTACAATCAGGGATCCACCAGCAGCGGAAGACAAACTGACTACACTAAATCGGGAGAAGAACGCATAAAATATTAAAAAGAAGTTCAATCAACACATCACATGAAATGTGAAACTGAAATGTGATTATGGGATGTTTTTGCTTTTTGGTTTTATTTTCAGTGTGTTTAATGCGGAGGGTGGATTATTATTATTATTGTTATTATTAGTAGTAGTTCTGGGCTCATTAGAAATATTTAATAGTGTAAATAATGATGCTGTGGAAATAATTTCTATTCTTTTGGAGAGATTATTCCTCTTATGGAGATGAGATGAAATAAAGTGAGATGGGGTGAGATAAAATGAGATTAATTGAGATTAGGTGAGACAAATTAAAATGAGCTGAGATGAGATGAAGGTATCACACTTCACGTTACACTTTCTGTAAGACTTGGTAATAAACTGGATGTAAAAACGAGTCTCACTTGTAATGTTTTGGCTTGTTATGAATAATTTTTACGTTTTGTTTGTGTTGATTTGGGTTTTTGTTTGATCTGTCAGTGTGAAATGATTTCTTTATGTGTTTTGTGTTTCCATTTGTCACACGAGAACACAAATTACGAGGATACTGTGGCCAAAAGTGTCCTAATTACCAAAGCCTGGGTGCCGTCACCTGAAACGGTATCTGAGGAGTGTCCTCTAATTATTGGTCATTCTAACCTCGGCCTAAGGTTACACCCGGAGCTCTGATCTGCTCTGCTCTTGTCAGGTTTGAAGACGACGAGATTCTTTAGCTCGGAGGGTTAAAATGGCTGTTTTATAACCGAACGTGACTGATACGAACTTCCACTTTTATTTTATTTTCACGATGGCTAGAAAACCTTTGGTGAACGACCCTCTGAAACTGTTGGATCAGTACCGGCAAGAGCGAGACGAAGCCGTCCAGCGCGAGAACGCCCTCAAGGAGAAACTGAGACAGTACGATTCCAGGTTGAAATCCTCAGAGGCCGCCAAACAGAAACTCAAAACCTTGACGATGGAGAACAAGGAGCTGAAGAAGCAGGTGAAAGCTCTGAGGACCGAGATCGGACTGGAGTCCAGTCCCGGCTTCCAGGGTAAAACCACGAAGGACATCGTCAACGACCTGCAGGAGAAAGAGCGCGAGTGCAAGGCTCTGGTGGAAAAGAACGGACGCTTGAACCTGACCATCGACGAGCTCTCGTCCGAGCTGGCCAACACGGTCACCTCCAAAACCCTGCTGGAGGAGAAGGTCCAGTCTCTCCAGGTCAGCCTGAAGGACATGACCAACAACCAGCGACGTCTTCTCAAACTGTGGGAGCACAAGAAAGCCCAGCGTGAACCTGTACTCCTGCCGGCCATAACTCAGCGAGCCGGGCACAAACCGGTGGCATACAAGTCCGTCCAGACCGACATGTCCATCGGATCTACGCAGATCCTGCCCGCTAACGCGTTCGAAACCAGATTCCGATGGGAACCGGAGAGGAACCGAAATTTGGAGAGACGGAATATCGTGCTACCCAACGGAGACACTCGAGAAAAACCTCCAGCCTTCGTTCAGAACGAGACCAAGAGCATCGTACATCACTGATCGATTCATTGAGACATTAATTTATTCCTTTATTTATTTTCACCAACCACACCATCCTGGTCAAGTTCACAGTGCGTCCATCACTACCCAAAAGCAGGGTGCCAATTCTTTTCATGGTAACACTCAGAGACCGGCAGACTGTTTTGAGAGGCAGAGAAAAACCAAAGTACCAGAAGAAGGTTTATTAGCTGCAGATTTACGGATTTAAAAAGCTAATAAATGTTGTATGATTATGGACTTCATGTAGGAAATAAAACTTGAGGAAATCTAAGCTTGTGTACTAAGAAATTCTAAAACTTCTGTACATTTTTCACTCAAATTGTGTTGCTGATATGATTTGTAATGAAAAACGATGATTTAAATCATCAATACTTAGAAACAAAAGCATTTACTAGCATTTACACTTATATTGTTTATATATTATATTGTTTATCACAAAATGAAGTGTGCAATCTGATTAACTACACAGCAGCTGCTTATTTCTATCTCTTATTGTGCAGTAAATGGATGTAAATAATGTTATAGTTGTTTTGTGTTTTGTAATAAATGTAGAACTATGTTCAGAATCTGATACATGCTAAATGAACATGAGTCTGATATTAACGCTTTATAATTATGCTTTTGGATGGTTTTTGGACACGTTTGTCTATTGTAATCTTGCTTCTTTACTTAAATGATAGTTAATTAACATGTAAAGTGATTTTAATGTGAAACAGAATGAAAACTTTGGACTGGATTAACGTTAGTGTGCTTATTTCTGTTCAGGCTTCGAGTTAGACGCCTGCACTGGGTCCACACCGGGTCCTTTGAGTGTGTGGCGGGGAATGTAGCTTCATGTTTTTGTTCACTCACTGCTGCCATGAACGATCCAGAAGTTTAATTTCATTCTTTTCTTTTAATAATAAAAAATGTTCTCAATTAGTCAGAACTGCTGGTTTGTACAGAAGGTAAGTTGTTATGTGAGTTGTTAACATGAAGCTAATGCTAACCGCTGAACTTCACTAGGCTTATTGTGCAGCGTTCAAAATTAATGTACATTCATGTAAAGAACTGTTTTTAAATCAAGTGTGCGGTTACTTGTCAAGAAAAAACGAAAGTGCAGCGTGTCTTTATTTTTATTCATCTGAGTCTAAATAATTATCTGGTCTATATCAACTTCTGTAGCTCAAATCACAACAGAAATACAAAACTAAACTCATTTAAATCTAAACACGTACTCATTTACATCCTAATGTAAAACAACGTTTAGAAGCCAGGTGAGAGGAATCAGTGAACTTTATTATTCATAAACATATAGAACCACACAATAACTTGAAATAAATGTTTTCTAAATGAGGCTCTCACATCATTTTGGAGAAATCTTGACCCACTTCAGGTCATCCCACCCCAGCATCTCCATAGTATTGAGGTCTGGACCTGGACTTGACCATTACAGTTCCATCACCTTGTTTTGTTCTTCTTTATCCATTCAGGTGTTGATTACTGTTTTGCTTTGAACCATTTTTCCTGTTTCATGAAGCACTTTTGTTTCATGTTAAGCTGCTGGACAGATGACCTCACATCTGGACCTTATTGTTTCAGGCGTAGCTGCAAAACAATTCACCCGAGATGTTTGTGGTGAAGCCCTGCGATTGTATGGCCGCATCAGTCTCACAAGTCTAAAGTAAATAGTTCAGATGCAATTTTGCAAACTGGCATAAAGCTGCTATATTTATATTGGACAGAAGTGGCTTGCTTACAGCGACTTCTCCATAACAGCCAAATGTGCTCAGTCTTTTCCTTTAGTCTTTGTCTCTCAATGATGGAAGAAGCTTAAGACGATGATGAATCTTCCCGTGAGTGGCCAGACTGCTCGGTGATGATTATTCCAAAAAGTCACCAAAGATCCTCCCAAAAAACCTCGACTGTCTCTGCTTAACTCTTTATTCTTGACTACAGAATATTGGAAAGACTAGACAAGAATTGGATTGGACCACAATGAGGAGCCCACTGCTAACCAGGAGACACAGCTGAGGTAGTGGGGTAGTGTCATATATACAGTCCAATCCAAATTGGACATCAAGGGTCACATTATGCCTGGTGTAAAGCAAATACACAAATACAGCGTTTCAACAGTCAGACCTGGTAGTGTCATGGTTTGCTGACGATTTGCATTTACTGAAAAAATGAAGAGTTCATCTCCCTATTAGAACATTTTTTGAGAGGAATGTGGAGCTAAAATTTCTTCTGAATCTCTGGCGTGAGTGAGTCTTGGCCGCCCAGTAACCTGTCTGCGGTCCGTCAGGCCCTGCCATATCAGTTCTCAGAAAATTTCCAAACAAACATAGCAAGGATGGAGCGTGTGCTACTGTTAAATATAAGAAAGACATTAAAAATAACAAGTTAAGCCGCTCAGGTGGCGCAGCGGTAAAAAGACACGCTGCAACCAGGGCTGGATTCTGAGTACGTGGTATCGAATCCAGCTTTGCTTCACCGGTTCGAAGCTGGGCGGCTGTATGGGCAACGATTGGCCGGTTGCTCAGTTAGGGGGCGGGACCAAGAACCGGATGTGGGTCTCTCTCTGTCAGAATGCGATTACGACCTCTGCCGGCTGATTGGAGGCGCCTGCACAAGAGATGAGGAAGAGTGCCCTTAGGGTGTGCATGCAACGCTAGGTGGCGCCAAACTCATAAAAATGTGCGGGTGGCAAAAATGCATTCGGCTGCTGCTCATGTTTCGGAGGGGATGTTGGTTAGCTTCGATCTCCTCGGTCAGGGCGGGGTTCGGCATAGACAGCGCGGTGCAAACTGAACAATTGGATGCGCTAAAGGGGGAGAAAAAGGGGAAAAAAAAAAAAATAACAAGAATAAAACTTAATAATAAAAATATCAAGGTAGTTTCTGGGAAATATAGATTTTTCAAAAAATTTTCCAGGTTTGTTTCCTTTTTTTTCTCCCATTTTACTTTTGCATCCAACCCAGTCGTGTCCAGTTGGGGTTTCTCACTCGTCATGGCTGCCACCTTATCTAGGATTGAGGGAGGGCCAAAGACTTTCCAAAAAGCTGAGCTTGAATTCCACTGGAATTCTTAATGTTTTGTCCAGACCTCCTCTGAAATGCAGCCGCTCTTTGGTTTATTGTCCCACTACTATCGTATAAGGTGTGATGTGATGCGCTGGTGATTATGGTGGAGATGTCGGTGTGTTGCAGGTGGTTCGGTGGAGATCTGTAGCCAGTATAGCCTGGTCCGTACTGCTGCTGCCTCCCGTGATCACGCTCCTGGTGTTCCTCATCCGATTCAGTCTGTTCCACCCCATCCAGTGGATCTCAGGTAATCACTTCTCCACCTTTCACCTTTTAGGGGCCACATGCAGTCCGCTTCAAAAATATTGACACCCCTCAGAATAGGCTTCATTGCTTATCCTTTTTAAGTCTTATAATTAGTGCTTTGTAATACTGAGTCCTATAATAATAATAATATTCTCTAATAGAGTTTTCAACCTATAATAATGAGACTCGGTGGGTAGCACCGTCTCCTCACAGCAAGAAGGTCCTGGGTTCGATTCCCAGGCATGTCTCATGTTCTCCCCGTGTCTGTGTGGGTTTCCTCTCACAGTACAAAGACGTGCAAGTGGGGTGAACTGGAGAAAGGTAATTGTCCACGCTTCCAACTTTGCAGCAACAGTTTAGGGAAGGTCCTCTCCTGTTCCAGCATGAAAAGCTCGGTTTAAAAACCAAGAATCTCCAGCGTCCTGCACAGAGCCCTGACCTCAGCCCCACTCAACAGCTCTGGGATGAACCGGAACACCGACTGATGAACAATCAGTGCCCAGCCGTACAAATGCTGTCATGGTTTGACCGAGTGGGCACAAATTCCCATACGCAGACACACTTCTCAGAAGAGCGGGTGTTGTCTGTGTCCAAATACTTTTGGCTATATAGTGTATTTAGCCTGGGCTCACAAGTACAGAAAGGGCATCAGGGAGGGCACAACAACAGTGTACCCTTAATGCCAGTCCCAGCTTGAGACACCATAAACATGCCGCCGTCATGCCATGCTGATAAACGTGTGACTGTGTTTATTACAGAAAGCTTCGGAGTCCTGACCTCGCTGAGTTCGGCGTTCTGCGTCGTCCTCCTGTGCGCCGCCACGTTCCTGGTGGGATTCTTCAACCTGCAGTATTACTCGGGTCGGTACTCCGGGGTCCAATCCCGTTCTCTCGGGTCACGTGACGCGACGCCGCGGCGTTTTTGACTCTTTCTGATGCTCTGGTGTTTCCTGCAGTGGTTCCGTCCATCCCGTGTTCCAGAGTGGCCCTGCTGGCGGAAGTGCTTCACCCCACCCAGTGCGTTTACTCTCTGGTGCACTGCGCGGTCGGCATGCTGGTCATGTGGTGCGTGTGCGTGATGGCCGGGGGTCGTTATCAAGCTCTGCACTCGCCCTGCGCTCAGAACCAGAGGTGAGAGGCTGTGTGTCCTACTAGTGACGGGTCACGACTAGGGAGCGGTTTGAAAAGGTTATAATGATTTACTGATGGCAACAGACAAATAATATTTGGCGTTTCTGATGCCGTTGGATCTTACTGCCGCGTCCGATACAGTTGATCATGGTATCCTCATTTCACGTCTGGAGAAATGTGTTGGTATTAGGGCTGAAACGATTCCTCGAGTAAATCGATTACTAAAAATCATCGATTCAAATTTTTTGCATCGAGGAATCGTTTAATCCGCACAACCCTATACAGCTCACGGTGTTTTACAAGGACGACTTTCACTTTTGCGCAGTGTGTTTAACGCCGTGTGCAGGTGACGTGAAGAATCTGAGGGCTGCGTCCCAAATATCTTAAACATAAACAGAACATAACAGGACTTCATCCGGGTTCTTTTTGCGGACAGTTTAATGAACACTACGTATCTGGACACGTTCGCCGCTCCTGTGAACTGAACGTATCGGTTTAGGACGCAGCCGAGATTTGATAGCGCGGACTGCAAAATATAGAGAGAAAATAGCGAACAGGAGGAGACTGGACAGAGAAAACCACAGAAAGTTTGAGATCATTTTAAGCTGATAAAACTAAAACTCAGTAGAACATCCACACCATCAGAGCGTCGTGTTTACTTTACTCATTTTTACTGACTTTACTTTGTTTCAACCACCACAGGCTTTTATGAAGATTTAGGCAAACACACACACACATACATACACACACACACACACACACACACACACACACACCAGATCTACCTCATCTAGAGACACAATCCTGACAGATTTTTATCCCCCTACAAACACCACAAAACCTCCCAACAAAATATTAAAGCTTTATGTTCTGCGTGAGCTGTAGCTGAAACTTTGAGTTTTGAAAGTTGCACAGATTACAGGCTTATGTTCATGTATTTTTGTTCATCATTATTATTATTTATGACTTGATGACCTGATGTTTCAGGTTGCCTGTTTACATTTTAAAAGTAAAAAATGTTAAACTGTCCTGTATGCAAGGAATACAAATGTACAGTTTGGTTTAAGAAACATGTCTTATTTAATCTAATATGTATTTGTTTTTGCTCTTTGTTAAAGCAAAAGTATTTCTTATCCGATTACTCGATTAATCGCTGGAATAATCGATAGAATACTCGATTACAAAAATAATCGATAGTTGCAGCCCTAGTTGGTATTACAGGTACAGCACTGGAGTGGTTTAAGTCATATCTGACAGGCAGGAACTTCTCTCTTAGCCTTGAGGTTACAGTATCTTCCTCTATCCTGTTTCTATCCTGTGGAGTACCTCAGGGCTCCATCTTGGGGCCATTACTGTTTTCCTTATATATTTTACCATTGGGTTCCATTTTCAAGTCAAGTCAACTTTATTTTTAAAGCACATTTAAAGACTACAAGAGCCAACCAAAGTGCTGTACAATATAAAATAAGACAATAAAACCATAAAAGTAACAGTAAAGAATAACAAAGGACAGTAAAATTTAAAATAATAAATAAAAATACAGAAACAATAGGACAAAGTTTGAGACATACCCTGGACATAAGAAGAAGAATAATTCAGGATAATTCTTCCTTAAAGAAGATACTGGATTGTCTGGATTGGATTTTTTTAAAGGTTAACGAAAGTAAAATGGTGCTAATGAAACTGCTCAGGCGGACGAGGGTCCTATGGAAAGATTTCATACCTCAACTGTTAGGGATTTTGGGGGTTATAATGGATAAGGACAGATTAACTCGGTAGTTCAGGCTAACTTCCTACATTTGCGGCTCTCATCCAAGGTGAAGCCGTTTTTATCTAATAAGGATTTTAAAGGGTTATACATGTTTTTTTATTTCATCCAGACTTGACCACTGTAATGTCCTGTATGCTGGTGTTAGTCAGGCCGGTCTTTCACGTCTTCAGTCGGTTCAGGACGCTGCTGCGCGTCTCTTGAGAACGCATCTCTCCTGTACTTGCATCTCTTCACTGGCTCCCTGTGCGTCTTAGAATCTTAGAATTTTAAGATCCTTATGTTCACTTTTAAAGCGCTGAATGATCTCCTACAACCACAAATCCCATCTAGGTCGGACCAGCATCTAGGTTGAAGAATAGGGGCAATCGCGCTTTTTCTATTATTGCCCCAAAACTCTGGAATGAGCTCCGTATGCATGTTAAGGAAAATGTAAATGTTAGGACGCCCCCCTACACTGACTGTTTTTAAGTCTCGGTTAAAAACATATTTTTATTCTTTGGCTTTTAACACAGTATGAGGGTTGTATAATTGCTCGTGTTATGTGGGTTTTATTGTGTAATGTTTATTGTCTTTTGTACTGTTTGTGTTTATAGGTTTTATTGTAGATTGTACAGCACTTTGTTCAACTGCTGTTGTTTTTAAAAGTGCTTTATAAATAAATTGACATTAACAATTAACAATTAGACAGGTGGCTAAGTGGGGTAGCACTGTGCCCTCACAGCGAGAAGGTCCTGGGTTCGATCCCCAGGTGGGGCGGTCCGGGTCCTTTCTGTGCGGAGTTTGCATGTTCTCCCCGTGTCTGCGTGGGTTTCCTCCCACAGTCCAAAGACGTGCAAGTGAGGTGAACTGGTGATACTGAAATGTCCATGATATAACCTTGTGTGACCTGATGAATCTTGTGTAATGAGTAACTACGTTTACATTTTTTTTTACATTTTCGACATTTAGCGAACGCCTTTATCCAAAGCGACTTACAGTACAGTTACAGTATACAGTCTGAGCAATTGATGGTTAAGGGCCTTGCTCAAGAGCCCAACAGCAGCAACCTGGCAGTGGTGGGGCTTGAACCAGCGACCTTCTGGTTACTAGTCCAGTACCTTAACCACTAGGCTACAGCTTGCCATAACTACCGTTCCTGTCATGAATGTAACCAAAGTGTAAAATATCACGTTAAAATCCTAATAAATAAACAAACAAACAGTTGGTTAACGTTCCTAATTAGCAGCTTATGGTTTTCCAAACTTTTTTTTTCAAGCGACTTGTCCATGATTTTTTTATTTACCTTTTTATTCTTCCTCTGCTGGGGATTACCGACTGTGTACTTTAATATGTCATGACCGTACGTCTCTCGTGTGCAGTGGCGGCGTGGAAGCGTGTCTGAACGAACATCATCTCTTCCTCCTGCTGGCTGGAGCCTTCATGGGGTACGCTCACAGTCTGATGGGCGTGGTCCATAACATCCACTACGTCTCCTTTCACGTCATACAGGTACGGTCTTACCTTTCAGTCTCGGTTTTTATTCTGGTCTTGAATTCCAAACCGTCTCAGACTAGTAAACGTGTTAGAAATTGACTTACCGTTGGATTCGGTTCTCATGGGCGGGGGGGGGTCCATGGCTGGGCTGTTGGCATCCTGATTTTTACTTGAGCACGTGGAATTTCCGGGCTGTGTTTCAAACCACATGCTGTGTGCTACATGGTGTGTAACTGCACCATTCAAAGTGCACTAGTTAGGCGTCTTATTTAGTTAGTACGGAAGTGTGTGATTTGGGACACAGCCTTTGGATAGGCTTTAAACCTTTGTTCGGCAGCAGCATCTCAGAAATTACAGTATCGGACTAGTGATCAGAAGGTCGCTGGTTCAAGCCGCACCACCACCAAATTACCACTGTTGGGCCCCTGAGCAAGGCCCTTAGCCGTCAATTGCTTAGACTGTATAGTGTCTCAGTACTGTACGTCGCTTTGAATAAAGGCGACATCTAAATGCCGAAAATGTACATGGTTCAAGCCCCACTACTACCACAAATGCTACACTTTGGCCCCTAAGCAAGGCCCCTAAGCCTGTTAAATGTGTGTTTATTCTACAGCAGTACAAGTACATGAGGTTTAAAGGCTCCCTGGCGTGGGTGGTGAAGTGCAGCGCGGTTCAGTCCCTGTACTTCAGCAGGAACTTCATCCTTCTCTATTTCTTCTTCGGTACATCGTTATCTAACTATTTTTTTTTTTTTATTTGTGCCCTAATAACGACATTAATGAGCTGATTAATTATTAATTTATTATTTTCTAGGTCACATTCCCAGGACGTGGATGTCCAGCACTCTGAACCTTCCGATCGACAGGTGGTTGATTAAATAAATAAACTATATAATACGTTTTCCTGCACCCTTTCCATATTTCATCTTCTAATTTAGTCATATCCGGTACCTGATTGTGAATTCGCTGCCGCTTGCACACCTGATATGGTCATAGACACACGCCCTCTCCAACACGTGTCCAGTCTACCGCAGCTTCTTGTCACCTGCCAGTCTTGAGTTCCAACACGGAGCCGTATTGCTATAGAGAGTCACACTAAGCCCCACGCGAACACCCCCCCCCCCCTCCCCACACACACACACACACTGGCGCAGGAACCCAGGCCACTCCAGGAGATTGCATAATCACACCAGCAGTGGGAGGAGACCCCCTTTGACCATCCCTCCCTCCCTCAGACACGGGCAATTGTCTTTGTCCTTGGCGTGTACAGCAATATTTTCAGTCCTATTTCCAGTCGGTGATGTCTTTTGGGAAAGGGCGTGGCCACCTTTGATTGGCGACTGAAGTCACTCATCACTCAATGGAGTGGAGTCACTGAGCCCTCAGGTTTTTTTTTATTTCTGTAGCCGTGTTACTGACCGACCTGGCACCTGTGACCCGAGAGCGAGAGGGTCGAACGGGGTTCCTCGTTGCTGCTGCATTTGTGGTCTCTGCTGGCTGGCGAGGCTCCTGCTAGAGAGACGGTTGATTCTAGATAGTAGTGTTTGACCCTCCGTACGTGACGCTGCTCTCTGTGAGACTCGAGACCCGTTCTCACCGCGCCTCTCTCGTGCCGTTGCAGTTCTGTACACACTCTGGACTCGCTGGCTGGACTGTGTGATTTCTCGCTGCTGTATGAGCTGTGGATCAGCGGGACGTTCCTGCTGCTCACCTGGTACATCACCGTGCTGCTCTTCAGGATCTACGTCGCCGAGGTACCGCTCATGCCACGTTCACCCAACACGACTGGATCTCTCATAATCGGGAGTCTTTCAGGGGTGATTGGGGTCACACACTTCACCATCTATCACCGGGAGGAATCGCAGACGAGTCCGTCTGTCCGCTGTCCCAAAATACGTTCAGTGAGACGGGTTTTATCCTTCCGAAAATGGACGTCGGCGTGAGGCGAGCAATCCCAGCTATGCAGCAAAAAAACAGTCGAGAGTCGGAGATATATAGATGTTATTCTGTAGCCGTTTATGCTTGTTGAGAGTTGTAGCTCAGCGGTTAAGGTACTAGATTATTAATCATGAGGTTGCCGGTTCAAGCCCCACCATCGCCAAGTTGCCAATGTTGGGTCCCTGAGCAAGGCCCTTAAACCTCAATCGTTTGAATTGTAAACTTGTGATAATCAGTGATAATTGTGAGTCGTTTTGGATAAAATGTAATATAAATATGTCCCAAAACTTTAAGGTACTGGATTAGAAATCAAAAGGTCGCTTGTTCAAGCCCCACCATTGCCGGGCTGTCACTGTTGGGCCCTTGAGCCAGGCCCTTAACCTTCAATTAAGTGTATATATACTTTGGATAAAAAGCGTCTGCTAAATGCCAAAAATGTAAATCTATAAGCTCTTCCCCCTAGTGTCCCCTCTCTCCGTATCCTGCGTTCTGATTGGCTGGAGCTCGACGCACCGCGATTACGACCTGATCTCGACGCTTTTCGTACTGCAGGATTTGTTCGATTCTCCGCGAGCTTCAGGAGACGTGGGATTGAGTCTGTCTGGTCGGGCGCTTAACATACAAGATTGGCTATGTCTCAGGGAGGGAGGGAGGGAGGGCCGACTGTCCAACTGTGTCTTTTGGACCTCGTTTGAGTGGGTGTGGCCGAGACACCCGAACTCGGTTGCGGGTTTCCGTTCCCGTGTGGTGACGAGTCTCTGTTCTGGCAGCCGTACAGGTTCCCCATGCAGTCGTTGTTTGCGGAGGAAGCCGAGTGGTGCCTCCCTAAAGCCCTGACCGAGACGAGCTCCCTGGTTATGAAGGTAAGAGCCTGCCGTGCTTTTTTCAGCCTGCTTTTTTGTTTATAAAAGCACGGATCTGGAGTGTTAACGGTGCATTATAACCGCTCGTGTGTGTGTGTGTAGTTTCTGGCTCTGCAGGATTTGGCGTTGCTGTCCCAGCATTCCCCTTCACGCAGACAGGAAGTCTTCAGCCTCAGTCAGCCAGGTACTACTAGAACGTCATTATGAGAAAATGCTAGAACACGTAGAATCTGAGCGCTACTACGACCCGGGTTCGAGTCAGAGGCGAGTCAGAGGGAGGTAGGGAGGGAGGGGCGTCATTGGGATTCTGTTCTGCCTCAGCAGTGACTCCTACTGTCTGGTCAAGGTACCACAAGTGGTGGAAGAAACCCAGATGAGGAGCATGCTCTGTCGTGTTAAAGCTATGTAATTAAATCCGCCACTGGTCGGTGAAAAGAAGCGGTCCTTTGCAGTGTGTGCTGTACTCCACCCTATTTTCACCAGTGCGGGCAGCAGGGATTGCAAATAGGAAGTTCAGGATCTCGGCTTTCCTAAAAAAGGCAGGGCTGGAGTGCAGGCATCTGCACTCTTATTATGAAGCTGGGCTGTTCTAGCTGAGATGTGGAAGCACGTGCAGCTCCTTGATGCTACCACCACCATGTTTCACTGCTAGTACATAATCTGCTGTGTGTGTGTGTGCAGGTGGACACCCTCATAACTGGAACGCCATCAGTAAGGAGTGTGTGTCGCTGCTGAGGGATCTGACCCAGCGCCTGGTCACTCATCACGACGCCGTGGCCTCCTCCTCCAACGGCCGAGCCAAACCTCCGTCCGACAGAAGTGACCCCGGGTCCGGCTCCTCGGTCAGCTCAGGTACATTTAGACCGGATCACCGCGCACCCTCCGACACGTATCCGGTCTGAGGCGCTTCTTATCACCTGCTAGTTCGGGTTCCCTCAGAGAACCGCATGGCGTACGGAGATCGGCTTTCTCTCTGTCGTTTGAGATTCGAAATGATGAATCTTTTCCCGTCTCCCGACAGCCACGTCCGGACCGGAGGACCTTCCCCAGACTCCTCGTCCAAGCGCTCTGATCAGGACCCCGGCTTCCGTCTTCGGTTCGGCCGCGAGGGACGTGGGCTCCCCCATGACCGCGCCTTTCACGCCTGACCTGGGCAGCCCCTTCCCCAACCCCGCCGTACATGCCCTGCTCGGGCAGCAGCCGGTCCAGAGACCCTGGTCGGTTCAGAGTCCTCATATCACCAGGAGGAACCCCAAACTCTGGAGCACGTCTGCCGGTAAGTGTCATTATACCCGAATTATTCAGCACCCGCTTTTATTGGTGCCACCGAACTGGTGCCGTGTGCTTGTGTAGTAACTGGATGATATTTAAACGTCATTTTTTTTCTTTGTTTAATGCTGAATTTAGTCACACACACACTTAACTACTCAGAATGTGTTTTGGTCGAATCTCGGGCACATTTGTTTGTTTTTAGCGACTCGATTTTGTCTTCCGCTGCTGAGGGATACCAGATTGTATCCGAGGAGAGCACGTCGCTGTACACGCCTCCTCCGACACGTGCACAGCCCTCTGCACGGGCGTCTCCTCCGCCAATCAGGGTCCTTACACGGCGTATGAAGACCCACCCACCCACACATAGTCCGGCCCTAACTGGCGTTATGAACGCCAATCAGTATCTGCTGCAGGCACTGCCGATTATGACCACCAGATGGCGCCCAGCCGACCGGTGGCAGAATCTCTGCGCTGGTGTGCTAGCGGATTGTCCTGCTGTGCCATCTGGGCGCCAGGACTGAGTTTCTAACCTAGAATTAGCAAATATGTGAAATATGGCAGCACGGAGAACATGCTAAAGCACCGGGCACAGTCTAGTGATTTATCTAGTGATGTTCTTTTTAAAATAAACTAATGTAGGTAGCAGGACTGAACGTGGAGACGAATCTTCTCAGTCAGAGTTACAATATTAGCAAACCTACAGGATGGGGGGAAAGGGAGAACCTACTAATGCTCCTCCCGTGAGCTTCAGTAGATGCAGATAATGTAGGACCTGATTGATGAGAATATTTCTACATGACAGATTTTACTCTTATATTTCGTTCTGAAGTGTCGTGTTCGAGAGCGGGGACGTAAACAGACACTATTAAAATTATACTATTTTTTTATGGGGGGTTTTTAAGAACGTTTTAAATTTTAGATCCTAAATTCGTAATCAGATGAATGTGCAGGACACTTTGCTTCATTAAAAGTTAATTTTCATCTACATTTATATATATATAATGTCCTGGGGAGGGGAATGGCACCGATTTGGCGGAACGGCCCATGTACTGTATGTTGGTTGTCCATTATTTTATGAGCTACGTCTATACAATGACTGACTGTAGCCCCTCTTTTGCTCTGTACAGAAAAGAACCTCAAAAAGATCCTACGCTCCAGCTTTCATTTGATGATGGACCATTCTCAGCCCTCTGGTGTTCTGGTGCGAGTGTAGCAGGTGCAGCAGTGTTGTTGTGATTTTTAAGTCCTGTTTAAACCTACTAACCGCTTTATTAGGAACACCTACCCCAAGCAAGACTAGAGGTTTTTTGGTCCGTCTTCCTCTAGTGTAGGCACCACTCTTCCCAACAACACTGCTGCACCTGCTACCAGCCCAACATGCCATGTTTTTACCACATCAGAGTCATTGCAGTGCTGACAATGTGCCACCGCTGGAAAAATTATTTGTAGTAACAGAATATACAGAGCAACAGATAGGCTACAGTCAGTAATTGTATATCCTTGCTGTAAAACCTTATGGCAGGTGTAGCGCAAAAAAAACAAAAAAAAAGGTGATTAAAGCTAATAAAGTGTTCAGACATGCTTTGATGTTTTGCTTTGATGTCAGACTCTCAGACCAATGGAAGCCCCCCGGCGTCTCCCGTTCCCGGCTCCACACCCCCACCTCAACCGCAGAGGCCCAGTCTGCTCTCCCAGTGGCTCCAGAACAGGAAGGAACAGGTACAGTTCAACACACTAATTACCCCCCCCCCCCCCCCACCACCACCACCCTGGGGGTAACGAGCTTATTAGGGCGTCTTATTAATAGCGGCCGTGTCCTAAATCCCACATCCCTGTTCCAAATATCGCTCTATAAGCTGTTGGTTACACCCTGTGTATGTAGCACTTGTGCTTTATAGCAGAAAGTATTTGGACGCCTGACCAGCCGCTCTTTTGGAGTGTGTCCGTGGGAATTTGTGCTCTGATGGATTTCACGGTCGACGTTCCGGTTCATCCCAGAGCTGCTGAGTTGGGCTGAGCTCAGAACCGAGCTTTTCTGTTAGCGACCGTTGTGCTGAAACATATAAATTCAGTGATTAGAAGTGGGCGTCCACATACTTTTGGTGTATAGTGTAGTATGCCGTTTGGGACACGCATGGCTCACACAGACGTGATTGGCCGTGCCTGAGGGTGGGAGGGTCTCTGATTCTGATTGTGCACCCTGTTTAATAATGATGATGATGATGATGAACCACTTTGGGATTGTTGACCGTTCTCTTCCTCTTGTGCTCAGGTCAAAGGTTTCCTCTCCAAGCGGGGGCTGGTGGTGTATTTATTCAACAAGGTAAGCAGCTCATCAACCGCTTTATCCTGGTCAGGGTCGCTGCGGGTCCGGTTCCACAAGTAAACACGGAGCACAAGGCAGGAAAACCCCGGACAGGCGTGAATCCGCTGGCTGATTCAAACCCAGATGTGCATGCATGTGTTGCATGGAAGCGTGATGGAGGTGGCATGGAGGTGCGGTTTGTCCCCCAGGTGTCGTCGTTTTCAGACTGTGGTGGACCAAATGACCTTAAAGGAATTCGAACCCCGAACTACTGTGTACCGTAGTACCGACCCAGTTCCAAAAAAAAGTTGGGACAGTAGCTGCAATGCAAATAAATATTCATGTTTTACCTGATTACCATTATTGGTCTTATTATTAATAATTATTAATTAAGTTCTAATTCCTAATTTGATTCCCGCAACACGTTCCAAAAGAGAAAGGACAGGGGCGAATAATCACCAGGAACGTCGTTATGTCATGATTGGGTATGAAATGATCATTAAGGATGATGATTTTATAATAAAACACTCTTGCAGTTAATTAACAAGATATTTTGAGGTTTAATTCCAAGAAATGTTTAGATTTTACCGCCTACTGTGCATAACACTATCGAAAGATCCAGTAAAACAGGAGAAATTTCTGTTAATAGAGAGCGATAATGAATCCCTGTGGGCCTTGGTACTATGTGGTGCCTCTAAAACCAAAGACAGATGACCAAGAAGTGCTGGAGGTGTCAAAAAATGTTTAGATTTTACCATCTACAGTCCGTATCATTATTGAAAGATCCAGTGAAACAATAAAGAATGATGATAAATCCTTGGGACTGTTTGAAAACCTAGCGATCTTTTTGCACAGACGCATTTCTTGCCCTCCTACCCTCCTGAGAAGAGGGCGTGTCTAAATTCTTAGCTCCCTTAAAATGCTCCTACTGAGGCACCTTAATTCTGAGTGATGATCTGACTGAAGAAGCTTTGCTGGTTTGATTGTGGGCCTAATAGTGGCAAGTTTGCTGGTCAGACGCCCCTTTAGGGTAACAACTGAGGGGTGCTGGGGTGGCGCGGTGGTAAATTACGCTACGCACTAATGCTGGGATGTAGGGTTCGAAACCCCAGTGGTGCTGTCGGGACAGTCGGGCGTCTACATGCTTGTGTTGGTTGGATTGGCATCCTGTCTGGGGCCTTTCTGCGGAAGCCGGACCCACCGTGACCCTGACCAGTATAACGCAGCTGTAAAACATGACAATAAAATGAAGTTTGTTTACAATTTTTGTTTCTTGTCTTTAACAGCTGCCTGAAGCGTCGAGTCAAGCCCTGTTCGCTGATAGCCAAGCTCACATCTGGGCGCTGGAAGGTCTGAACATCTGGAATTTTACTGCTCGATTTACTGTTTACTGGTCGATGTACCTGCACCCGAGTGCTTAGCGTGTCTCTCTGTACGTCATACACATGACTGAAGGGGGTGTGTGAGTGTGATAGTCTCAGCTCTCCTCGGCCAGTCAGCGTTTGACTGTGTAACGTGGCCGTGTATGGCTTCTGTCTGGTGATGGATGATCTTGAGGGCTTAGCGTGTCTCTCCGTTCAGAATGCAGCTCTCTATGACTAGATCACCACGGCACAACACCTGCTTCCTCTGTATGATCCTGATGTGATATATTCACACACTCGGCTCCGCCCTGAAATGCATTTACGCTACGTTTTTAACCTGATGCTATTTTTATTTCTTATTTATTTTATCTTATTATATTTTTTTAGGACTGTCTCATCTGGTGGCCGCTTCGTTTTCCGAGGACAAGTACGGAGTGGTGCAGACTACATTACCCAGCATCCTCGACAGCATGCTCTCCCTTCAGGAGGTAAAAATAGGCCGTCTCCGAATAACGATCACCAGTCCATAATGCAGGCGCATCAACCAGCCAGCAGAAGGTGCTGTTCCTGCAGGATTGAGGAACCTGTCGACCCCCATTACTGCTTCTGCCACCACTGGAAATGACACAGTGGTTGCCATGCCATTCAAACTCCATCCTATCTGGTCTGTGTGGTCGCCTGGTTGGTCGATAGCACAGCCCAGTCTGTAGAGCAGCAATTAAGGCACTGGTGCTATCAACCGGTCCAGGTTTCTGCACAGATGTGATTGGCTAATGTCCTAAGAGAGGTGGGGTGGCTGAACCAGCCTAGTCTAGACGGGCATCTGGTATAAAAACTGTGCCCGGTTGCTGTGGCGATGCCTAATTACGGTAGCAACCATAAGAAAAGCAGGTACTATTGATCCTATGGTCGCTGGTTCAAGCCCCACCACTGCCAGATTGCCACTGTTGGACCGCTGAGCAAATCTCCTGACTCTCATTATATTGTATTTTGTTTCTTTATATGCACAATTCAACCTTAACACTTATGGAACATACTTCTGACCACTATTAACTATAATTATTTATTAGCTGTTTGGATGCGCCCCCACATCACCGACCCCCCCCTCTGTGTTTCAGGCTGTGGACCGGCACTTCAAGCTCCCTCACGCCTCCAGTAAACCAGTGAAGAGTCCCAGCAGTTTTGGCGACTCCTCGTATAAGACGCTGCGCTTCGCTCTGAGAGCCGCTCTGAAAACCGCCGTCTACAGGATCACCTCAACGTTCAGAGAGAATCTCAAGTAAGTGCCAGTGCTAGATCTGCGCTTAGGGCTTCGGGGTGGCCGAGCAATTATGGACAGAAATACATCGGTACCCTTAAACTGGACCTCAGTCGATTCTGGGAGTGGTGTTGAGTTTTAAAGACGTTGAGATGTTTGTGAAACCTGAAACCTGAGCTGCAGATATTTTAGTCTCATGTAAAATAATGAGGTTGTTTTTGACACTTAAACACTGAAAATAACACAAATATAATATAAACACACTGAAATACAATTACTAACAGTTACACATCAATAAAAATACAATAAAAGCTGCACTTTAGTTTTACTTCTTTATTGTTCCCTGACGCTTCTTAATGGTGGAGATGCTCGATGTTGGAGTACCGTATTCCCTTCAGCACCGGCGCATTCACAGTTGCGCTTCTGTGCCGTTATTTCCTATGAAGTGTGACGGCGGTGCACAAAACTCATCGTGACTTATTGTAGTAAAACAGCGAGTGAGGAATGTGATTAGTGGAGGAACTTATGAGCAGTAATAATGAAGAGAAGTTTAGTGCTCCTGTCTCCTTCTTTTACTACATTAAACCACGTTAAGCTTTATTTTCAACCAGAAGCGTTTTAGACTCTGGGAGAAGCTGATTCTGATTCTCAGCGTTTCTCAGAAGCTGGAGCTGTAACACAAGTTTAAAAGTGAAACAGGGAGGAGAATCCAGATAAACACAGATACATGTGGAGCTGTAACCCTGGATCTGAACCTTATTGTCAGGTTGTTTCCTTTATTTCCTGTATAACCGCTCCTCTGTGTGCAAAGCAAGTTTGGTGTGAAGAAACTATACCTCCGACCTTTAACCCTGCTGAAAACCATGGGATGAATTAGAATGTAGACTGTGAGCAAGGCCTTCTTATTGACGTGTTCTTTTGATTAAATGGGCATAAAATTCCCACAAGCACAGTCCAAAATCCTCTGAAGTGCCCTCCCAAAAGAATAAAAGAGGCTAGTGGTGCCACTATATTAATGCCTGAGGTGTCCGGATACTTTTGACCACATGGTTTTTATTTCTTGTCTGTCTGTGTTTGTTTTTCAGCGCCGTCTCCGTTTCTCCGGAGCATCAGAAGCGACTTCAGCAGTTCCTGCAATTTAAAGAGTAGCACTTCTTCTTCAGCTTTGTCTTCTCCGGCTCGGTCTGATGGGCGTCGACGCTCTGTGTGGCTCGGCCCGAGCGCTCCTGTTATTGCAGACAGAAGCTTCAGACAGAAGTGGAGGACGTTTGAGAGCGTGAGAAGCGTTTCTAAGAAGCTCCTGCTGAGGATTAAAGATGCTCCGATTGTTTAAAGCAGGAGACTAAATTAGTGCACCCTGTTTGTTTGTTTGTTTTGTTTGTTTGTCTTGATGGTAAAAGCGCTGGACTGATCAGTGATCAATGAGGAGCATCTGAGGAACGTAGCTGAGATGTTCTCCTGCTCCTGGAATAAATATCTGGACGCAATCATTTTGTTCTATTCTGGTCTCGTTTTGTTCAGCCAATCAGGCGAGAGCTGCACAAATTAGACCTGATTTAGTCATAACCGAACATAAAGAAACATGAGCTTCACTCGGCTCTGCACTGGCAGTCTCGGGGCCTTTGGAATGGCGTCTTTATCGGGCCCCTCACATACTGCTGCCCTGATTAACACAGCCGATGCCACCTGAGCCTCCGTCACATCTCCAGCTGTAGTGAACGTGGCCTAATATCTTTCGCACCGAGTGCCCCGTAGGACCGCACCCAGTTCGGGGTGTATGGTTGTAATTCTGAATTGCCTGATACAGACGCAGTGATGTCATCAGCCCCCTTTTCTGATTGGTTGGGGGGAAATATTAGAATTTTCGTATTAAAGCTCCAGTGTAATTAAACTTATTGTGAGTGAGTTTCTGGCGGCATCTGGTGGTCGGATGTGGAACTGCAGGTGGATTTATTAATTACATGCATAATTAGGTGCCAATTCTTCATTATTCACTGCTTTATTTCCAGTACTTATTAAAAACACTCTCTCTCTCTGTGTGTGTGTGTGTGCGTTCTCGATCAGAACACTTTAAGATCAGTTTTCGCTTCGTGGTGCGTTCACTGACTGTACATGTTTGTATTGCGAGCGTTCGCGAGTGTTACGGATCTTCAGTGTTTCTTCACTTTCATACCAAAAGCCATGAAGTGTTCTGGTGCATTTTGTAAAGTTTGTAAAACAAAATCAATAAATAAACCAGATTTTTCACGTCTTGTGTTCCTGCCCTGTAATTTTTTTTCTCACAGACACTGAATGAATGCAAATTTTGGTCTCTTAACTTTATTTCTTAAATTTTGATCTGTTTTTTTTTTTTTTTTTTGCACACGTTCACATTCTGAAGTGTGTGTGTGTGTTTTGTCAGGGTGTGGTGTTGATATTGAAACAGAACAGGCTTCGGGACGTTAAACGATCTCCTTGTTCTTAATAAGCAGCCAGAACTGTTTTGCTTTTAGAAGATTGTTGTTCCACGTCGATCAGCTCATGCTGGGACGATCTCAGGTCTCCTGATGATGGTGGTGGTGCTCCAGAACCTCATGTTGAGCAGCAGAGGGCGACGGTGGCAAAGAGGAAACACTGAGAGGAACCAAACTCAACAGGAACCTTGGAGTAAATTTATCAGAGCAAGAATTAATCGTTCTGCTCCATCCATCCATCCATCAGCAGCTCGTTCTTTACCGTCCCTCCATCTCCATGTCCGCCTCCCTGTTTATCTCATTTATGACTTGGGTAGCATGAGGCCTCCACTTCTTGCTTGTTGTGTTGGTCCATGATGTTTCTCCTCTTATCCATCGTGGCACAACATTTTGGCAGCGTCTTCCTTTCCTTGTCCATCAGGAGTCCAGTAGCTTGACCTTATCCATTATTAAGTCTTTTATTTTAACATGACTGTTTTATTGCTCAACATAAACAGACTGTTTTTATTAGTAGTATTTTTTAATTTCTTATCATTTCTAGCTGTTTAATGTCACCTGTCTTTTCTTTCTCTTGTCTTTTGTAAACAAGCCAGAATGATTTAGTTCTTTAGTTCTTTATTTTTGGGCGGCACGGTGGCTCGGTGGGTAGCACCAAGAAGGTCCTGGGTTCGATCCCCAGGTGGAGCGGTCCGAATTGTTCCCATTCCCCCCCTAATCTAGTCGTGTCCAATTCCCCTGATTGCTCCTCTATACTGATCCGACCCTTCACCGCTGACGGAGGACGCCTCTCAACTCACATGCGCCCCCTCCGGCACGTACAGTCAGTACAGACTGCATTTTTCACCTGCAAGAGTCGAGTTCATACACCGACGGGCACCGTGTATGGAGGGCCACACCCCCATCAGCTTTATTCCTCAGCCCTGTGCAGGCATCATCAGTCAGCCAGCAGGGGCCGCAGTCGCACCAGTTATGAGGATCTATGATCCGACTTTCTTACCCTCTAACCCTGAACGACAGCCGATCGTTGTTCATACAGCCGCCCAGCCCAGTCGGAAAGGCAGAGCTGAGATTCGATACGATGTATTCGAAACCCCAACTCTGGTGAGCTAGCGTACTTTACCGCTGCGCCACCTGTCCGACTCCTTTCTGTGTGGAGTTTGCATGTGGAGCTCCGGTTTCCTCCCACAGTACAAAGGTGTGTAAGTGAGGTGAATTGGAGACACTAAATTGTCCAGGACTGTTCGATATAAACTTGTGGACTGATGAATCTTGTGTGATGAGTTACTATCGTTCCTGTCATGAATGAAACCAAAGTGTAAAACATGACACTAATAATCCTAATTAATAAATACATAAATTTAAATATTTTGATTCTGGGTGGCTCGGTGGGTAGCTCTGTCAACTGTCCAGGGTCTTTTCTGTGTGGAGTTTGCATGTTCTCCCTGTGTCTGTGTGGGTTTCCTCTAAGTACTCCAGTTTCCTCCCACAGTCCAAAGACATACAGTCAGGTTAACTGGCGATACTAAAAAGTCTCACTAGGTGTGTGTGTGTGTGTGTGTGTAACTTTCGCCCAGTAAATCAGACCCTCCGTGACCCTGACCAGGATAAAGCGGTGGTAAAATAGACAATATATGAATGAATATTTTTATTCTACTGTTCAGAAAGCAAAATGAGAATGAAAGAACGGATATCTGGCATTTCTTTTCTCCTCCTCTGTGTTTCAGGGTTCGATTTTCTTTCTTTTTTCCCTCCACGTTTCCTTTCTCTTCTTATTCCTTCATAATTCTCAGTTTTTCTTTTTCCATCGCTTTATTATTTTTATTTCTTTCTCTTTCACTACTTTTATATTTTGTTCTTTTCTTTCTCTCCCTCCTCTGTTTGTTTTGTACTTTGTTCTTTTCTCTCTGTCCCTGATTCTCTTTCTTCGCTTTATTTTCTTTTCTTCTCTCACTGTGGGTGTTATTGTAACCTCACCCATTTCCCTTGTGTGTGTGTGTGTTTGTGTGTGTGTGTGTGTGTGTGTGTGTGGTTAGACTCTTGCTGCTCAGTTGTTTCTAACCTGCTGTATCAAAGATCCAGGAGTCAACGCAACCAGCCAATCAGAGCACAGCCCTGTGTGTGTGTGTGGTATAGTGTACACTGTGTGTGTGTGTGTGTGTGTGTGTGTGTGTGGTATAGTGTACACTGTCTCTCTCTCTCTCTCTCTGTGTGTTGGGTATTGTGTACACTGTGTGTGTGTGTGTGTGTGTGTGGTATTGTGTACACTGTCTGTGTGTTTGTGTGTGTGTGTGTGGTATCGTGTACACTGTGTGTGTGTGTGTGTGTGTGTGTGGTATAGTGTACACTGTCTCTCTCTCTCTCTGTGTGTTGGGTATTGTGTACACTGTGTGTGTGTGTGTGTGTGTGGTATTGTGTACACTGTCTGTGTGTTTGTGTGTGTGTGTGTGGTATCGTGTACACTGTGTGTGTGTGTGTGTGTGTGTGTGGTATAGTGTACACTGTCTCTCTCTCTCTCTGTGTGTTGGGTATTGTGTACACTGTGTGTGTGGGTGTGTGTGGTATTGTGTACACTGTCTGTGTGTTTGTGTGTGTGTGTGTGGTATCGTGTACACTGTGTGTGTGTGTGTGGTATCGTGTACACTTTGTGTGTGTGTGTGTGTGTGGTATCGTGTACACTTTGTGTGTGTGTGGTATCGTGTACACTTTGTGTGTGTGTGTGTGTGTGTGTGTGGTATTGTGTACACTGTGTGTGTGTGTGTGGTATCTTGTACACTGTGTGTGTGTGTGTGTGTGTGTGTGGTATCGTGTACACTGTGTGTGTGTGTGTGTGTGGTATCGTGTACACTTTGTGTGTGTGTGTGTGGTATCGTGTACACTGTGTGTGTGTGTGTGTGTGGTATCTTGTACACTGTGTGTGTGTGTGGTATTGTGTACACTTTGTGTGTGTGTGTGTGTGTGTGTGTGTGGTATCGTGTACACTGTG
This sequence comes from Trichomycterus rosablanca, assembly GCF_030014385.1. NCBI lineage: Eukaryota > Metazoa > Chordata > Actinopteri > Siluriformes > Trichomycteridae > Trichomycterus > Trichomycterus rosablanca. The sequence continues at coordinate 878,689 of NC_086007.1, forward strand.
TGTGTGTGTGTGTGTGGTATCGTGTACACTTTGTGTGTGTGTGTGTGGTATCGTGTACACTGTGTGTGTGTGTGTGTGTGGTATCTTGTACACTGTGTGTGTGTGTGGTATTGTGTACACTTTGTGTGTGTGTGTGGTACTGTGTACACTTTGTGTGTGTGTGTGGTACTGTGTACACTTTGTGTGTGTGTGTGTGTGTGTGTGTGTGTGTGTGTGTGTGTGTGTATATAAATGCAGTTTGCCGTCTCTCACATCACTTTGTTGTTGGAGGATCTTGAACTGTGGTGAGAAGGTCTTTCTGCAGCCTTCAGTCTCTTGGCAGGAAAGTGAGAGTGAATGAATGAGCGAGTGAGTGAGAGAGAGAGAACACACACACACACACACACACACTCTCTCTCTCTCTCTCTCTCATTCTGTATTTGAATAGAATTGGATGGTGACTGTGGGACAGAAAGCAGAAGAAACTCGTCATGGCTTCACACTGAAGAGGAAGAACTGAAGTAAATTGAGGTGAATTGAGGTGAATTGAGGTGAAAGCCGCTCCGACCCTCAGGTTCAGATTTTCGGAGACTTTCAGTCCCTCTCAGGTTCAGGTTTTTGGGGGATTTGGCACCCAGGTTTGGCACAGCAGGATGGCAGAGCCGGTGGTGGAGGAGTCGGATTCTTTGCCCCGGAGGGAGGAGCTGCACTGGGGCTACGAGGAAGGTAAAGAACCGAATGATAGATCACAACTTTCACTCCTTCATCTCTGAGTCAAAGATGAGCTCACACACACACACACACACACACACACACACACACACACGTTTGATTCAATTCTCGCTCTTTTTCTCTCTTTTACTCTCTATTTAATTCAATTCTCTCTGTCAGTTCAGTTTAGTGTAAATGTGGTTTTATGGGTTTGACAATTATTAAACTTTCATATTAACAAAGCTCAGTTACAGAAATAAGAAACTAATAATAATAAAATATAGAGAAATGATAAAGAAATATAAAACAATAGCAGTACAAATAGGAACATTAATTCAAAAAGTACTATGTGTGTGTGTGTGCTTAATATAATGTGTGTACTGACTGAGTATAGTGTGTGTGTGTTGAGTTTAATATGTGTGTATTCTGAGTACATTGTATGTAGTTAGTGTGTGTGATGTATGTATTAAGTGTGTATCATGAGCGAATTGTATGAAGTTAGTGTGTGTAGTTAGTGTGTGTATTGTATATAGATAGTGTGTATCATAAGTGAATGGTGTGTAGTTAGTGTGTGGATTGAGTTAACTGTGTGTGCTGTATATAGTTAGTGTGTGTATCATAAGTGAATGGTGTGTAGTTAGTGTGTGGATTGAGTAAAGTGTGTGTGTATTGTGTGTAGTTAGTGTGTGTATTGAATATAGTCTGTGTATTGAGTAAAGTGAGTGTGTAGTTGCATGTGTGTATTGAGTGTAGTGTGTGTATTGTTTGTTAAATATGTGTATTGAGTGTAGTGTGTATTGTATATAGGTAGTGTGTGTAGTTAGTGTGTGTACTGAGTGTAGTGTGTGTATTGTATATAGGTAGTGTGTGTATCATGAGTGTAGTGTGTGTATTGTATATAGGTAGTGTGTGCATAATTAAGTGTAGTGTGTGTAGTTAAGTGTGTATTGAGTGTAGTGTGTGTATGGAGTGTAGTGTGTGTATATTGTGTGTAGTTAGCGTGTATATCATGAGTGTATTGTGTGTACTTGTGTGTGTATTGAGTAAAGTGTGTGTGTAGTTACGTGTGTGTATTGAGTGTAGTGTGTGTACTGAGTGTATTGAGTGTAGTGTGTTGTATATAGTTAGTGTGTGTACTGTCTATAAGGCAGTTGTATTCTAGTCATTAAGGTACTGGACTAGTAGTCAGAAGGTTGCTGGTTTAAGCCCCACCACTGCCAGGTTGCCACTGTTGGGCCCTTGAGCAAGGCCCTCAACCCTCAATTGCTTAGACTGTATAGTGTCACAGTGCTGTAAGTCGCTTTGGATAAAAGTGTCTGCTGAATGCTGAAAATATTCATGTAAAGTGTGTATTGTATGTACTTAATGTGTGTATTAAGTGTAGGGTGTGTGTACTGTGCATATTGTATATAGTTAGTGAGTGTAGTTAGTGTGTGTGTGTGTAGTTTAGTGTGTACTGAGTGTAGTGTGGGTGTATTGTGTATATTTAGTCTGTGTATTTGGTGTAGTGTATGTAGTTAAGTGTGTATTGAGTGTGTGTGTAGTTAAGTGTGTATTGAGTGCAGTGTGTTGTATATAGTTAGTGTGTATGTAGAAATATAAAACAATAGCAGTACAAATAGAAACAAAAATGTAAAAGTACTATGTGTGTGTGTGTGTGTGTGTGTGTGTGTGTATGTGTGAGTGTGTGTGTGTGTGTATGTGTATAGTTGTGTGTGTGTGAGACATGGTCACTCACTGTCCCTCACTCTCTCTCTCCATGAGTGTGTGTGTGTGTGTGTGTGTGTGTGTGTGTGTGTGTGTTTGTGTTTGTGTGATACTGAATGGTGTGCTTCTTTTACACTCTTCTCTCTCACTGTGAGCTCTGAAAACAAAACCCACAAAAACTGTTTTCTGGTGTGTGTGTAGTGAACAAACTAGCTTCTGAACCAGCCGGCCGGTGTGTGTGTGTGCTCTGGTGTGTGTTCTGGTGTGTGTGTGTGTGTGTTCTGGTGTGTGTTCTGGTGTGTGTGTGTGTGTTCTGGTGTGTGTTCTGGTGTGTGTGTGTGTGTTCTGGTGTGTGTTCTGGTGTGTGTGTAGTGAACAAACCCGAGCGGTTTAAATGTTCTCAGCAGGACTGAGAGATCAGATCAGATCAGTAATGTGAAGGACAGGAGGAGAATCAGAAATGATAACGAGGTTGTGATAGATGATAACATCACTATCGGGATCACCGCACCTCTTCTAATAACCTTGAGTGAGACGCAGCCTTGTGGTTCAGTACAAACATTCAGTGGAGGAGCATCTGAGATTATATCATTATAACATCAATAACTCAGATCAGCCTGTCGTCTAATAATCAGTGAGGTAGTCTGGTACTGACTGTTACTGACTGTTCCTGTCTCTTGGTGCCTCTTTGTGTCTGGTGTGTGTTGGTGTTTGTTTAATGAAGCAGTAAATGAAGGTCGTGATCATATCATCTGTTTACACACAGCAGCTCTGTATCGTGTGTTTCGTTGTATTGCCTTTGTTAGACAAGGTGTGTGTGTGTGTGTGTGTATTGACTTTAATGTGTGTGTACGGACTAGTGTGTGAATGTAGTGTATTTAGTGTGTGTTGTGTTTGTATTAACTGTATTACGTGTGTGCTGAGGGTAGTGTGTACTAAGTGTATTAGTTTATGTAGTGTGTGTATAGTTGTGTGTATTGTGAGTAGTGTCTGTATTGAGTGTCGTGTGTGCTGTGTGTGTATGTAGTTGTGTGCAGTGTGTGTGTATTGAGTGTATTGTGTATATAGTGTGTGTGTAGTGTGTGTTTAGTGTATTAAGTGTAGTGTATTGAGTGTAGTGTGTGTGTGTGTGTGGAGTGTGTGTGATGTGTGTGTAGTGTGTATGTAGTGTGTGTGTAAGAAAGTGTGTGTAGTGTGTATTGAGTGGAGTGTGTGTTGAGTGTAGTGTGTATGTAGTGTGTGTGTAAGAAAGTGTGTGTAGTGTGTATTGAGTGTAGTGTGTATGTAGTGTGCGTGTTGAGTAAGGAGTGTGTGGGGTGTGTATTGAGTGTAGTGTGTGTATTAAGTGTAGTGTATTGAGTGTAGTGTGTGTGTGGAGTGTGTACTGAGTGTAGTGTGTGTGTGGAGTGTGTACTGAGTGTAGTGTGTGTGTGGAGTGTGTATTGAGTGTAGTGTGTATGTAGTGTGCGTGTTGAGTAAAGAGTGTGTGGGGTGTGTATTGAGTGTAGTGTGTGTATTAAGTGTAGTGTATTGAGTGTAGTGTGTGTGTGGAGTGTGTACTGAGTGTAGTGTGTGTGTGGAGTGTGTACTGAGTGTAGTGTGTGTGTGGAGTGTGTATTGAGTGTAGTGTGTGTATTAAGTGTAGTGTATTGAGTGTAGTGTGTGTGTGGAGTGTGTACTGAGTGTAGTGTGTACAGTGGGGCCAAAAAGTATCTAGTCAGCCACTGATTGTGCAGGTTCTCCTACTTAGAAAGATGAGAGAGGTCTGTAATTTTCATCATAGCTACACTTCAACTATGAGAGACAAAATGAGAAAAAAAAATCCAGGAAATCACATTGTAGGATTTTTAAAGAATTTATTTGTAAATTATGGTGGAAAATAAGTATTTGGTCAATAACAAAAGTTCAACTCAATACTTTGTAACATAACCTTTGTTGGCAATGACAGAGGTGAAACGTTTCCTGTAAGTCTTCACCAGGTTTGCACACACTGTAGCTGCTATTTTGGCCCATTCCTCCATGCAGATCTCCTCTAGAGCAGTGATGTTTTGGGGCTGTCGCTGGGCAACACGGACTCCACAAATTTTCTATGGGGTTGAGGTCTGGAGACTGGCTAGGCCACTCCAGGACCTTGAAATGCTTTTTACGGAGCCACTCCTTCGTCGCCCGAGCGGTGTGTTTGGGATCATTGTCATGCTGGAAGACCCAGCCACGTTCCATCTTCAATGCTCTCACTGATGGAAGGAGGTTTTGGCTTAAAATCTCACGATACACGGCCCCGTTCATTCTTCCCTTAACACGGATCAGTCGTCCTGTCCCCTTTGCAGAAAAACAGCCCCAAAGCATGATGTTTCCACCCCCATGCTTCACAGTAGGTATGGTGCAACTCAGCATTCTTCTTCCTCCAAACACGATGAGTTGAGTTTTTACCAAAAAGTTCCATTTTGGTTTCATCTGACCACATGATATTCTCTTAATCCTCTTCTGGATCATCTATATGCTCTCTGGCAAACTTCAGACGGGCCTGGACATGTACTGGCTTAAGCAGGGGGACACGCCTGGCACTGCAGGATTTGAGTCCCTCTCGGCGTAGTGTGTTACTGATGGTAGCCTTTGTTACTTTGGTCCCAGCTCTCTGCAGGTCATTCATCAGGTCCCTCCGTGTAGTTCTGGGATTTTTGCTCACCGTTTTCATGATTATTTTGACCCCACGGGATCAAGGGAGATTATCAATGGTCTTGTATGTCTTCCATTTTCTAACAATTGCTCCCACAGTTGATTTATTCACACCAACCTGCTTGCCTATTGTAGATTCACTCTTCCCAGCCTGGTGCAGGTCTATAGTTTTTTTCCTGGTGTCCTTCGACAGCTCTTTGGTCTTGGCCATGGTTGAGTTTGGAGTCTGACTGTTTGAGGCTGTGGACAGGTGTCTTTTATACAGATAACGAGGTCAAACAGGTGCCATTAATACAGGTAACGAGTGGAGGACAGAAGAGCTTCTTAATGAAGAAGTTACAGGTCTGTGAGAGCCAGAAATCTTGCTTGTTTGTGGGTGACCAAATACTTATTTTCCACCATAATTTACAAATAAATTCTTTAAAAATCCTACAATGTGATTTCCTGGATTTTTTTTCTCATTTTGTCTCTCATAGTTGAAGTGTAGCTATGATGAAAATTACAGACCTCTCTCATCTTTCTAAGTAGGAGAACCTGCACAATCAGTGGCTGACTAAATACTTTTTGGCCCCACTGTATGTAGTGTGTGATGCGTGTGTAGTGTGTGTGTAAGAAAGTGTGTGTAGTGTGTGTATAGTTGTGTGTATTGTGAGTAGTGTCTGTATTGAGTGCAGTGTGTGTGCAGTGTGTGTATGTAGTTGTGTGCAGTGTGTGTGTATTGAGTGTATTGTGTATTAAGTGTAGTGTATTGAGTGTAGTGTGTGTGTGGAGTGTGTATTGAGTGTAGTGTGTATGTAGTGTGTGATGCGTGTGTAGTGTGTGTGTAAGAAAGTGTGTGTAGTGTGTGTTGAGTGTATTGTGTATTAAGTGTAGTGTATTGAGTGTAGTGTGTGTGTGGAGTGTGTATTGAGTGTAGTGTGTATGTAGTGTGTGATGCGTGTGTAGTGTGTGTGTAAGAAAGTGTGTATTGAGTGGAGTGTGTATGTAGTGTGTGATGTGTGTGTAGTGTGTGTGTAAGAAAGTGTGTGTAGTGTGTATTGAGTGTAGTGTGTGATGCGTGTGTAATGTGTGTGTGGAGTGTGTATTGAGTGTAGTGTGTATGTAGTGTGTGATGCGTGTGTAGTGTGTGTGTAAGAAAGTGTGTGTAGTGTGTATTGAGTGTAGTGTGTGATGCGTGTGTAGTGTGTGTGTAAGAAAGTGTGTGGAGTGTGTATTGAGTGTAGTGTGTGTGTAGTGTGTGTGTGTAGTGTGTATTGAGTGTAGTGTGTATGTAGTGTGTGATGCGTGTGTAGTGTGTGTAAGAAAGTGTGTGTAGTGTGTATTGAGTGTAGTGTGTGATGTGTGTGTAAGAAAGTGTGTGTAGTGTGTATTGAGTGTAGTGTGTGTGTAGTGTGTGTGTAAGAAAGTGTGTGTAGTGTGTATTGAGTGTAGTGTGTGATGCGTGTGTAGTGTGTGTGTGAAGTGTGTATTGAGTGTAGTGTGTATGTAGTGTGTGATGCGTGTGTAGTGTGTGTGTAAGAAAGTGTGTGTAGTGTGTATTGAGTGTAGTGTGTGATGCGTGTGTAGTGTGTGTAAGAAAGTGTGTGGAGTGTGTATTGAGTGTAGTGTGTGTGTGTAGTGTGTATTGAGTGTAGTGTGTATGTAGTGTGTGATGCGTGTGTAGTGTGTGTGTGTAAGAAAGTGTGTGGAGTGTGTATTGAGTGTAGTGTGTGTGTAGTGTGTGTGTAAGAAAGTGTGTGTAGTGTGTATTGAGTGTAGTGTGTGATGCGTGTGTAGTGTGTGTGTGTAGTGTGTATTGAGTGTAGTGTGTATGTAGTGTGTGATGCGTGTGTAGTGTGTGTGTGTAAGAAAGTGTGTGGAGTGTGTATTGAGTGGAGTGTGTATGTAGTGTGTGATGCGTGTGTAGTGTGTATTGAATGTAGTGTGTGATGCGTGTGTAGTGTGTGTGTAAGAAAGTGTGTGTAGTGTGTATTGAGTTTAGTGTGTGTGTGTGTAAGAAAGTGTGTGTAGTGTGTATTGAGTGTAGTGTGTGTAGTGTGTGTAGTGTGTATTGAGTGTAGTGTGTATGTAGTGTGTGATGCCCCTAGAGCTGGTTATTGAGCAGAGAATTTTGCACAAGCTGCTCAACGTAATGGACAATACCACACACCCGTTACACGACCTGCTGATTAAACAGCAAAGTGCCTTCAGTGGAAGGTTCCGCCAACTTCGCTGCAACAAAGAGCGCTATAGGAAGTCATTTCTGCCCACAGCGGTGGCAACCTATAATAACTCTCACTGGTGCAAGAGAAGGACTCAGAACCTATAACACCCACAAAAGACAATTAAACTACAATTTGCACAGGGTACTGTTTTTAGTTTTTATTTAAAAATTTCAAATTGCACAACGTCTGTAACTGCACCTTCAGCCCCCCCCCCCCCTTTTTAGTTTCTTTTGTTCTTGTCCTGTTAGATGTTTTTATATTATATTATTATTTTTTATGTTATTATATTTTATTTTATTTTATTATTTTTATTTTTTATTTTATTTTATTTTATTTTCTTCATATATGTATATTTTTAGATTTTATATCTATATTTTTAGATTTTATATCTACTTGTATTTACATTTGTACTAATTTTTTGATTCTTTATTTACCTCATTGTAATGTCACTGTGTGATGTTTTTTGTCATAATTGTTATTGCTGCTGCGACACCACAATTTCCCTTCGGGGATTAATAAAGTACTCAATCAATCAATCAATCAATCAATCAATCAATGCGTGTGTAGTGTGTGTGTAAGAAAGTGTGTGTAGTGTGTATTGAGTGTAGTGTGTGTGTAGTGTGTGTGTAAGAAAGTGTGTGTAGTGTGTATTGAGTGTAGTGTGTGTGTAAGAAAGTGTGTGTAGTGTGTATGTAGTGTGTGATGCGTGTGTAGTGTGTGTGTAAGAAAGTGTGTGTAATGTGTATCGAATGTACTGTAGTATGTGTGTAGTGTGTGTGTAGTGTGTGTGTAGTGTGTATGTAGTGTGTATGTAGTGTGCGTATTGAGTAAAGAGTGTGTAGTGTGTGTGTAGTGTGTATGTAGTGTGCGTGTTGAGTAAAGAGTGTGTGGGGTGTGTAGTGTGTGTGTAGTGTGTATGTAGTGTGCGTGTTGAGTAAAGAGTGTGTGTAGTGTGTGTGTATTGAATGTAGTGTGTGTATGTACAGTGTATCACAAAAGTGAGTACACCCCTCACATTTCTGCAGATATTTAAGTATATCTTTTCATGGGACAACACTGACAAAATGACACTTTGACACAATGAAAAGTAGTCTGTGTGCAGCTTATATAACAGTGTAAATTTATTCTTCCCTCAAAATAACTCAATATACAGCCATTAATGTCTAAACCACCGGCAACAAAAGTGAGTACACCCCTAAGAGACTACACCCCTAAATGTCCAAATTGAGCACTGCTTGTCATTTTCCCTCCAAAATGTCATGTGATTTGTTAGTTTTACTAGGTCTCAGGTGTGCATAGGGAGCAGGTGTGTTCAATTTAGTAGTACAGCTCTCACACTCTCTCATACTGGTCACTGAAAGTTCCAACATGGCACCTCATGGCAAAGAACTCTCTGAGGATCTTAAAAGACGAATTGTTGCGCTACATGAAGATGGCCAAGGCTACAAGAAGATTGCCAACACCCTGAAACTGAGCTGCAGCACAGTGGCCAAGATCATCCAGCGTTTTAAAAGAGCAGGGTCCACTCAGAACAGACCTCGCGTTGGTCGTCCAAAGAAGCTGAGTGCACGTGCTCAGCGTCACATCCAACTGCTGTCTTTGAAAGATAGGCGCAGGAGTGCTGTCAGCATTGCTGCAGAGATTGAAAAGGTGGGGGGTCAGCCTGTCAGTGCTCAGACCATACGTCGCACACTACATCAAATTGGTCTGCATGGCCATCACCCCAGAAAGAAGCCTCTTCTGAAGTCTCTACACAAGAAAGCCAGCAAACAGTTTGCTGAAGACATGTCAACAAAGGACATGGATTACTGGAACCATGTCCTATGGTCTGATGAGACCAAGATTCATTTGTTTGGTTCAGATGGTCTCAAGCATGTGTGGCGGCAATCAGGTGAGGAGTACAAAGATAAGTGTGTCATGCCTACAGTCAAGCATGGTGGTGGGAATGCCATGGTCTGGGGCTGCATGAGTGCAGCAGGTGTTGGGGAGTTACATTTCATTGAGGGACACATGAACTCCAATATGTACTGTGAAATACTGAAGCAGAGCATGATCCCCTCCCTCCGGAAACTGGGTCGCAGGGCAGTGTTCCAGCATGATAATGACCCCAAACACACCTCTAAGACGACCACTGCTTATTGAAGAGGCTAAGGGTAAAGGTGATGGACTGGCCAAGCATGTCTCCAGACCTAAACCCAATAGAACATCTTTGGGGCATCCTCAAGCGGAAGGTGGAGGAGCACAAAGTCTCGAATATCCGCCAGCTCCGTGATGTCGTCATGGAGGAGTGGAAAAGCATTCCAGTGGCAACCTGTGAAGCTCTGGTAAACTCCATGCCCAGGAGAGTTAAGGCAGTTCTGGGAAATAATGGTGGCCACACAAAATATTGACACTTTATGAACTTTCACTAAGGGGTGTACTCACTTTTGTTGCCGGTGGTTTAGACATTAATGGCTGTATATTGAGTTATTTTGAGGGAAGAATAAATTTACACTGTTATATAAGCTGCACACAGACTACTTTTCATTGTGTCAAAGTGTCATTTTGTCAGTGTTGTCCCATGAAAAGATATACTTAAATATCTGCAGAAATGTGAGGGGTGTACTCACTTTTGTGATACACTGTATGTATACAGCTTTGAATCAAGGCTTTAAATCAGGTCAGGGGTTCAAGTCCCTGTTCGGGAGATATGATGTCTTTGCCCCTTTGGTGTCATGGATAAAGCCAGAGGTTGTGGGTTCAAATCCCACCTGAAGTGAGCAGTGATCAGAGAGATAGTGCAGATGTGTGTTGGTTCTAAGCCAATAGGAAGACGGCAGCGGGACCGATGACCCTGAAACAGCGCGGTGCTAATTCTGTCGTTCTGCTGCTAAATAAAGCTTTTAATAAAGATAAAGAAGCTCAGGAGGGGCGACAAATCCCCACAGTTATTAACGTTCAGCTTCCTGAGGGACTGAGAGATCTCAGGAGGCTTCAGCACGTCCTCAGATCCTCACGTTCTAACCTTCTTTACATTTACTGACCCAGATCTGCTGAACACCAGCTTCAGTTTCAGCCACAAAGCATCTCATAAAGGAAACCACCTGCTTCTGACTGTGCCGCAACGGTTTAGGGAAGGACCTGTCCTGTTCCAGCATGAGCTCTATAAAGAAACTCCAGTGTCCCTCACACAGCCCTGAGCTCACACCACTCAGCACTGAGTTACCACTAAGCTACCACTGAGTTACCACTGAGTTACCACTAAGCTACCACTGAGTTACCACTAAGCTACCACTGAGTTACCACTGAGTTACCACTGAGTTACCACTAAGCTACCACTGAGTTACCACTAAGCTACCACTGAGTTACAGCTACGTTAGCACTAAGTTACCACTGAGTTACAGCTAATAAGTTACTACTGAGTTACAGCTACGTTAGCACTAAGTTACCACTGAGTTACAGCTACGTTAGCACTAAGTTACCACTGAGTTACAGCTAAGTTAGCACTAAGTTAGCACTGAGTTACCACTGAGTTACTGCTACGTTAGCACTAAGTTACCACTGAGTTACAGCTACGTTAGCACTAAGTTACCACTGAGTTACCACTGAGTTACTGCTACATAAGCACTAAGTTACCACTGAGTTACAGCTACGTTAGCACTAAGTTACCACTGAGTTACTGCTACATTAGCACTAAGTTACCACTGAGTTACAGCTACATTAGCACTAAGTTACCACTGAGTTACCACTGAGTTACCACTAAGTTACCACTGAGTTACTGCTACGTTAGCACTAAGTTACCACTGAGTTACAGCTAAGTTAGCACTAAGTTACCACTGAGTTACCACTAAGTTACCACTGAGTTACAGCTACGTTAGCACTAAGTTACCACTGAGTTACAGCTAAGTTAGCACTAAGTTACCACTGAGTTACCACTGAGTTACAGCTACGTTAGCACTAAGTTACCACTGAGTTACAGCTAAGTTAGCACTAAGTTACCACTGAGTTACCACTGAGTTACTGCTACGTTAGCACTAAGTTACCACTGAGTTACTGCTACATTAGCACTAAGTTACCACTGAGTTACTGCTACGTTAGCACTAAGTTACCACTGAGTTACCACTAAGTTACCACTGAGTTACAGCTACGTTAGCACTAAGTTACCACTGAGTTACCACTGAGTTACCACTAAGTTACCACTGAGTTACTGCTACATTAGCACTAAGTTACCACTGAGCTACCGCAATGTGATGGACTGGCTTCCAGTGTTTCCCTGTGGAACCGGACCCGCTGTGACCCTGACCAGGATAAAGAGACCGTTAGATTAGATGAGCTTCAGCACTGCAGGTTTTTTTCTTTCTCAGGGTCGACGGTTCCTGATTCTGACCTTCAAACCATCAAACCATCATAAACACAGAGCGAGGTCAGAGGAACAGATACGGAGCTCTGAGAGCCCCGCCCCAAACTTCAAACAACAATCGGCTTTTATCTAAAGTTATTAAAGTTTTAAACTTCAAAAAGTGTTCAGATGAGGACAGTGTTTGTTATGCTCTGATGTTAAATGCGCTCTGTGGGTTTTTAGGGGCGGAGTGGGGTCTGCTGTTCCCCGAGGCCAACGGTGAGAACCAGTCCCCCATAAACCTGAACTCCAGGGAGGCGAGGTACGACCCCCGTCTGCTGGAGGCGGGGTTAACGCATAACTACGTGGTGTGTCGAGACTGTGAGGTCATCAACGATGGGCACACCGTCAGGATCATGCTCAAATCCAAATCAGGTACCGAAAACCCGCTACTCAGTCCACCACAGTTCTCACCGGTGTAAAAACATCAGATGAGTTTATATTTATTATTTATTATTACTGGTTGAATTCCTTGATGTTCTGATTGGTTCTTTGTTCCGGTGTTCCGGTGTTCCGGTGTTCCAGTGGTGACCGGCGGTCCGTTACCCAGCGATCATGAGTTCGAGCTGTATGAGGTTCAGTTCCACTGGGGCAAAGAGAACCAGAGGGGCTCCGAACACACCGTCAACTTCAAAGCTTTTCCCATGGAGGTACGAAGCGTTAGTATGTAGTTAGTTTGTCCTCATTTGGATATACCCGGTGCTCCTGTGCACTCTGGGGACACCTGCTGGTGGCACGACACCCTCGCTGTCCAAAGAGTGAGCACGCCTTCTCTGTCAGTCCAGACACCTCCCAAAATATGACATCATAACCCACACCCCTCCCAAACTATTACATCACAATCTAAACCATTCTCAAATTATGACATCATAACCCAAACCCCTCCCAAAATATAACATCATAACCCACACCCCTCCCAAACTATACATCATAACCTAAACCATTCTCAAATTATGACATCATAACCAAAACCCCTCCCAAAATATTACATCATAACCCAAACCCCTCCTTAACTAATACATCATAACCCTCGACGTACCTGCCTGAGAAATAAACAATGAATTGAATGAAACGTCACGGCCGTACAGCTGCTTGATCGGGTTCCTGGGCACCTGGGTATTAACAGCAGCTCTGTTTTCTGCCTGTTTAGAGTTTTGCATGTTCTCCCAGCATCCAGGTAGAGTTCCCATGAGTGCTCTGTTTTGTTCACCCATTCGAAACACATGCAGCAGGTGGAATTGCTGCTCCAAGCTGTCAGTGCATTTGATTGTTGTCCTTTAAAATTAATACATAAGTAAATACATGTGTGTGTGTGTGTGTGCGCGTGTGTGTGTGTGTGTGTGTGTGTGTGTGTGTGTGTGTGCGTGTGTAGCTGCACCTCATCCACTGGAACAGTACGCTATTCAGCAGTGTGGACGAGGCCATGGGTCATAGGAGCGGCATCCTCATCATCGCCCTCTTCGTCCAGGTACCAGGGTTCCTTCCTTCTTCTGTGGGTCTATGCAGTGCCAGTTTTGGACCAGTTTAGCCGGGAAGGGGGGGGGGGGGGGGGGGGCTGGCAGACTGGTACCAGTGATTCTGGTAGCGGCACCATAGGACCCTTTTTGTTTTCTGAATATGAAACGTGCTGGTTGCAGAGATTCCAAAAATGAGAACCACCTCACATGTGAGTGGAGGGCACAGTGGGTGGAGGGCACAGTGGGGGCCAGGGACCCCGGTCAACCCATTTAATCATTGAATGTGGTTGTGTGTAGATTGGAAAGGAGCATCTGGGACTGAAGGCCGTTACAGAGGTGTTACAGGACCTGCAGTATAAGGTAACCACACACACACACACACACACTCATAGTTTTGTGGTATTTGGTATGTTCTCCCTTACTTTTTCATCCAAAGCGACTTACAACTGTGCTTGAATTCAATCCAAGCAATTGAAGCAACTGAGGCATTCTGGCAGTAATTCAGCCAAGGGTGGCTCGATGGGTGGCACTGTTGTCTCACAGCAAGAAGGTTTATGGGTTCGATTCCCAAGGTCTTTTCTGTGTGGAGTTTTGCATGTTCTTCCCATGTCTGCGTGGGTTTCCTCTGGGTGCTCTGGTTTCCTCCTACAGTACAGTAACATGCAGTCAGGACAATACAGTGTGTGTGTGTGTGTGTGTGTGTGTGTGTGTGCTCTGTGATGCACTGCTGACCTGTCCGGGTGTTTCGGGCAGTGAATTGTACCCACTGAGACCCTGACCAGGATAATGTGGTGGTAAAACAGACAATAAATAAATGAAGGTGTCTGAAACACCTGAAGTTAATCGTTAGTACTGATGTCCACATACTTTTGGCCATTTAATGAAAGTAATGTTTCTTTTTTTGTTGTTACAGGGGAAGACGAAAATAATTCCATGTTTTAATCCGAACACGTTACTCCCGGGTTCGTTCCTCTCTTTATATTTGATTGATTTTAGTCCTCGTGGGTTCCAGAGCTCCGACCTCAAACGTCCTGTGTGTGTGTGTGTGTGTGTGTGTGTTTGATGTTTCTCTGTAGATCCGTTATTACGGGATTACTGGGTGTACGAAGGCTCGTTAACGACGCCCCCCTGTAGTGAGAAGGTGATCTGGATCCTCTACCGTTACCCACTAACCATCTCCCAGATGCAGGTAATAAACATCTCTTCTTCTTCCTCTTGGGGGCGGCCACGCCCTAGTGTGTCTGTTAAACATGCAGCGAGGCCGAGACTCGAACCCGAGACCTAGAGGTGATAGACTAGCGTTTTAGACTTTTAGGCCACAGAAACCCTTGTTTAGTTCTGAGCGTACAATCAAAACAACAGCATTTTTACCTTCATGATGAATACAAATCAAGAGTGCAGGTGCTAGACGTGCCTGCCTGCAGTCCAGCCCTGTCTTGTATTGATATTGTGAGGCATTATGAAACTTTCACGGCTATTTCCCCATCCCACTGTTCCACCATTCAACCATCCCAATGTTCCATCATCCCAGTGATCCACCAACCCATCCTTCCACTATTCCACTGCCCCACTATCCCACTGTCCCACCACCTAACCATCCCACTATCCCACTATCCCACTGTCCCATCATCCCACTGTCCCACTATCCCACTGTCCCATCATCCCACTGTCCCACTATCCCACTGTCCCACCACCTAACCATCCCACTATCCCACTATCCCACCTCCTAACCATCCCACTATCCCACTGTCCCATCATCCCACTATCCCACTGTCCCACCACCTAACCATCCCACTATCCCACTATCCCACCTCCTAACCATCCCACTATCCCACTGTCCCATCATCCCACTGTCCCACTGTCCCACCACCTAACCATCCCACTATCCCACTGTCCCATCATCCCACTGTCCCACTATCCCACTGTCCCATCATCCCACTGTCCCACTATCCCACTGTCCCACCACCTAACCATCCCACTATCCCACTGTCCCATCATCCCACTGTCCCACTATCCCACTGTCCCACTATCCCACTGTCCCACCACCTAACCATCCCACTATCCCACCTCCTAACCATCCCACTATCCCACTGTCCCATCATCCCACTGTCCCACTATCCCACTATCCCACCTCCTAACCATCCCACTATCCCACTGTCCCGCCATCCCACTATTCCACCACCCAACCATCTCACTGTCCAACCAATTGACCATCCGATTGTCCCACCAACCCATTGCCTAACTATCCCACTGTCTAACAAATCAACCATTCCACTATCTCACCACCCCACCATCCCACTGTCCCTCCAAACCACTATTTTCCCACCCAGCTATCCCACTGCCCCACTAACCCACCAGTCTTTCATCCCATTTTATAGAATTGATTTCAATGGGTGTGGCTCTTATATAAACACCATATTTGTGTCCCCGTCTGCAGATCGAGGAGTTCCGGAGACTCCGGTCTCACGTGAAGGGAGCGGAGCTGCTGGAAGGGAACGATGGGATGTTGGGGGACAATTTCCGCCCCACGCAGCCCCTCAGTGACCGGATCATCCGGGCAGCGTTCCAGTGACGCCTGAGATCAACCAGCAAGAGGCCGAGGGTAACGTCACAGCGCCCACCCGAAAATATTCTGAATACGTTTACTTTAATGGGATTCCACCCAAGTAATCGCCCCCTATGCGTATTTGTCACACCTGATAATGCAGACTAGCACCTGCACCCTCAGACTAGCACCTGCACCCTCAGACAGGTAAAATATTCTACTGATTCTTTCACCTCAGCCAGCGACGGACTCTCACAGAGAGCAGAACAGTGTACGTACTGTCATGCTCAGCACTGTGTGTTCCTCCATTGCCTCTCCCGCCCAGCAGGGGTCGCTGTTGCTGCTTTAACAAACACAAACCCTGTCCGACCGCTGGCCTACTAATCAGAAGGATGCTAGGTTAAGCCCCACCGCCGTAAAGTTGCCACTGTTGGACCCCTAAACAAGACCCTTACCCCTTTACCTGTAGTTTTGACCAGCGTCTCCTCTGGTTCAGATTGTGTTTCCAGTGGACGCTCCAGCGGCGGCTGTGTCCTAATTCATCAGGTTCTGACCTGACGGTGGTAGATGTTCCTCAGGGAGAACCTAAATATAAAACACCTCCCATCATAATGCCACCGTGAGTCCTAGATTAAAGAGAAGTGGGTTATTCCTGCGCCCCACGGGCGCACGTGTGCCCCCTTTTGATTTCGGAAGCTATTTCTGGAACGTGTTCTGAGACGCTGATGGATCTTCACACGTTTACGGCATTTTAGCAGATTCGACTTTTTTTGATTTGAGGTTTTTTGAGATGGTTCAAGCGTCTGAATACTTGTGGTACCCGTCGGGATCGTGCCCGTGCTTTTATGGCCTGAGCCGTTGTTGCTTCAGACTGGACGTGGGAAGGAAGTGAGATCCTTGGTACGACCCCGCTGTTCCGCTCCGGTGGAGAATACGTGGATGTTTGCTTAATATTTTGCACCACTCATTTTAGGGATGTCTACATACTTTTGGTATCGCTGGGCACTTCGATAACAGGTAACAGGACTTCCCCTAAAACAAAAGACTCGTTTTTATGCCCACTACCTACCCAACCACACACACACACACACACACACACACACTGCGGTGTTGTTCGGCTGTAATGGATACGCCAGGCCAGCGTAGCGCCTGCTGGTGTTTCCCACCTCTTCGACCTGGAAACTCCACCAGGGGGGCGTCACGCTCCTGGTTCCGGGCACAAATCTAAAACGTCCGCGCCCCCCTGAGCCTTCCTCTGCCGCTTGTACTTCCCCCATGTTGACTAGCACCTGCACCCTCAGACAGGTGAATTTATCTCCTGATTCTTTCACCCCAGCCAGCGACGGACTCTCACAGAGAGCAGAACAGCGTACGTACTGCCATGCTCAGCACTGTATGTTCCACCCAGCAGGGGTCGCTGTTGCTGCTTTAATAAACACAAACCCTGTCCGACCTCGTCTCTCTCTCTCTGTTGTGTCTGTTTGGCACCAGGCCAGGTCGGTAGCACTGCATGGCCAGCATGGGTAACATAGTTCAGACGTGCATCGTGTAGCCAAAAGTATTCGGACGCCTGACCGTGAGCGTGTCGGGTCCCGTTTCCAAAACAAACGCTATCAAAGCAGAGCGACGCTCTGAGTGACCTTTAGCTAGAACGACAGCCGCTCTTTGTGTGGGAATTTGTGCCCGTTCAGTCAGAAGATGGCAGCGTTTGTAAGGCTGGGCGCTGATTGATTTCACAGTCGATGTTCCGGTTCATCCCAGAGCTGTTGATTGAGGCTGAGATCAGGGCTCCGTGCAGGACGCTGGAGTTACAACAAGCTCACGATCAGGTGTCCGAATATTTTTGGGTGTATGGTGATTCTGATTCTGTGGTTTATTTTGTGTTCCAGGATGAAGATCAGATCTGTACGCTGAAGGTTCTCGTCCGTCCTGCTTTGATGTGAACGTGATCGTGTGAAGTCTGAGCCGACGCCGAGCAGCCCTGAACCCACTGACGCCGACGTTCTAATCAAACTCTGTCCCGCCCACGTCCTCGTAACCGTCCACTACCGTAAACGCTCGATAACACGCGACAGTATGAGGTTCTGCGTATCGTACGTATATTTAACAGTGTCGTTTAAGGTTCTTTCATTTATAGATGACGGCTCTCGCTGTGGTTCAGTGGAGTCCTAAAGTCTCAGACATACATTCATCATTCATCATTTTCCTTCAGTTCTTTGAGCATGTTCTGCGATCGTGGTGTGTAGTGTTCCTGTAGAAACTTTAAGTGGCTGCTTGGCTTTAATGGAAGGATTCGAGAGGTGCTACCCACCGAGCCACCGTGCCACTGCAATTTTATCAGCAAAACTGGTGGAAAATGTATATATATATATAAATATATGTTTGAAAATTGGTACACAGCCATCTTCAAGGCTTTCAGGACTCCACTGAACCACAGCGAGAGCCGTCATCACTGAAAGAAAGAGAGTTAAAAGAAACAGTGGTGTAACTATGTAATGTAAACCTCATATTGTTGAACATTATCGACACATCATCAAGCATCTCAAATCAGCTCAAAGTCATTTCCGAGGCTTTTAGGACTCCACTGAACCACAGCGAGAGCCGCCATCTCTAAAACAAAGAAACTTAAACGAATGCTGTTAAATTTGCAAATGCGCAAATGTTTACGTTTACTTTTTAAATGAACATTTTTAAATATAAGTTGTTGTTGGCTGAGCAGTTCAGGTACCGAACTGTTAATCAAGCATTCGAACCCTGAACCTGATTCAGTCCTTAACCCTCAGTTGTGAGCTGCACTCGGTAAAAGCTTCTGTTTCGCTAAAAGTCATAAACGTTAGGATTAATTAGCCTGCTAACATGAAGACGCTAACGCTAATACAAATGCTAATTTGTATGGAAAGATTGCAAACTACCCTCGAACTTCTCAACCGGACGGAAACCTCATCAGGCTTTCTTGACTGAAATCAGCATCCAGTCAGACAACGGGCACAAATTCCCATACTCCTCAGAACATGGACATCCTTCTCATGGGTTTTTGATGAAGTGGTCACACAGAGGTCACTATTTTAATACCGTTTGGGTTTTGAAGCGATTAAACACTACGCTAACACTGATACAAGCTGCTCTGGGTTCGACCCCGGGTGTGAAGTGCGGTATAGTTTGTTGACTCTGAGGTCACGTGTTTAAATGTTTGCAGGTTTTCCGTCGTTTCGTGTCGCGTCTCATAAACAATCTAAAATATTTATAAAGTTGAGCTCATAATTCAGTCATTTAATTTATAATCGGAGTAGAATAATAACGTGACTGTAACGTTTCATCTTTATTTTAGACCCTCAGTTATTAACGTCCTTTAGTTATTGATCAGACGTGCAGTGAGATGACTGTGTTTGCACTGCGGTCCTGTTATGGCATCAATAAGATCATGTTTACCATCAAAGATACTAATAAAATCATTCAAACAAAATCTCTGGTTCTAGTTTCATTATTTAAACCATTGTGACGATGTCTGGCTGCTCGAGTGGGCACGCAGATTGTGTTATCCACCTGGCCGGGCACCCACACAGGCACCATCGGCTGTGTCAGAGGTTTGAATAGTGGATGGATTCCTGGTTGCTGCTGCAATTGCGGCCTCTTCTGACCAGTCGAGGCGCCTGCATGATACGGTTGATTCACAGATAGCAGTGAGTGACTCTGTACGTGATGCTGCTCTCTGTGACACACTAGGTGTAACCCCAACCTTAGGTGTAAACCTAAGTGTAACCATAGGTGTAACCCTAACCCTAGTTATAGCCCTAACCCTAGTTATAACCCTAACCCTAGTTATAGCCCTAGCTGTAACCCTAACCCTAGTTATAACCCTAACCCTAGTTATAGCCCTAGCTGTAACCCTAACCCTAGTTATAACCCTAACCCTAGTTATAACCCTAGCTGTAACCCTAACCCTAATTATAACCCTAACCCTAGTTATAACCCTAGATGTAACACTAACCCTAGATGTAACACTAACCCTAGCTGTAACCCTAAGTGTAACTCTAACTCCGTCTCTGGTAGGTGAAAATAAGCGACCTCTGCCAGTGTTGAAGAGGCAAATTTCAACTGGACATGACTGGATTGAGTATAAAACAGGGAAAAACGCTTTAAAGAAAAGAAAAGACGAGAAGAGAGGAAGAGAGAAGAGATAAGAAAAACGGAAAAAGAAAACATAAAAAAGAATAAAGAAAAAAAATAAAGAAAAAGAAAAAACATATAAAAGAAAGTATTGTCGCACCACCTGAACTTTGATTACTTTGTGATGTACAAATTGCTAAAATTTCGATTATGATGTTATTAACAGCCACATTAAACTTAAATAATTTCCTCCTCAGTCAGGATCCAAACACAACAACAACAAAGAAAATCTAAACCAAACCAGTAGGGTTTCTTTTTCCCAGTATCAGACACACACTGGGATTATTGTTCTGATTGGTCACCTCTGTGACCTCTCAGTGTTCAGTGCATCAGTTGTACTGTTTGTATAGAATACAATAGCGGCCCTTCCCTAATCTAACAGTGACTGAACCCAACACACCCACCCCACCCTACACTTCCAACACAAACAGTCGTGTCCCAGAACAAACACACCCTCTGCATCAACTATTTGCGAGTTTGGGGAAGAACCCTAACCCTAGCTGTAACCCTAAGTGTAACCCTAAGTTTAACCCTCCTTCAGAGATTAATAAAGTTATTTAATTTACTTATTTGTTTCTTTTTACCTGTTTATTTATTTATTTTTATTGGACTCATTCTGCTTCTTATCCACTAGATAGCAGTGTCCACACACTCAACTGTAGCATGCACTCACATGTTCTGTTTTAACCATCACAGCTGTTTAACCCTGGTCAGGGCAGCGGGGACTAGGGTTAGGGTTAGGGTTAGGGTTAGGGTTAGGTTAGGGTCCACCACTTTATTGTGGAACGTCCGGCCCTGAAACGCTGGTTAATGACTAAGTTTTAATAACCGTCACGCTGTTGACTCACCAAAACCAAAACCAGTGTCCAGCTTCCGACTCATTTAGAAGATTCAGGAAAGATGAATTTCAGGATTTTTGTACTAAAGTATCACAAGTCGAGTCTAAATGTGGTGAGAAGAACCTTCATTACTGTGCTGATTTTATACAAACAAACAAAACAGAACAAACAGAACAAAACAGAGGAACTCAGAAGTTTATGTAATTCCAGACTCCGCCGCTAGATGGTGGAAAAATCCAAATAAAACAAAAACCTGTTCG
This sequence comes from Trichomycterus rosablanca, assembly GCF_030014385.1. Lineage (NCBI taxonomy): Eukaryota > Metazoa > Chordata > Actinopteri > Siluriformes > Trichomycteridae > Trichomycterus > Trichomycterus rosablanca. Next base: position 899,612 of record NC_086007.1, read on the forward strand.
TCATAAACGCATAAATCAACAAAATAATAGTTTTAAATTAGAAAGTATTTTTGGGGCCACGGACTAAATAGAAGGTTCATTAAAATTTTTTATTATTTATATTATTAATTACATTAAGTGAAAGCAATTTAATCAATTAAAACTGTTTTAATAGTCCTGTGCATAAGGATGGACCATCAGATAATTCTATAATAATTAATAATTAATTTTTTTTTGCATGTCATGTCATGACTTTGTGATGGTTGGCTGAACAGATGTGTATGGGAATTTGTGCCTGCTCTGTCAAAAGATGACAGCATTTGTTCCAGTTCCCTCCAGAGCAATTGGGTTGGGCTGAGCTCAGGGCTGGGACAGCTCATGCTGGGACAGGAAAGGACCTTCCCTAAACTGTTGCTGCAAAGCTGGAAGCCTCTCATTTCTTTAATATTTACATTTTCTATAGCAGATGCTTTTATCCAAAGCGACTTATAGTACTGTGAAAGTATACTGTCTAAGCAATTGAGAATTAAGTTCCTTGCTCAAGGGCCCGACCCTGGCAACCTGACAGTAATGGGGCTTGAACCAGCGACCTTTCAATTACTAGTCGAGTACCTTAACCACTAGGCTACAACTGCCCTGATTGATTTATTACTCCTGTTCTGGCTGAAACACCTGAATTCAAAAATTACAAGGGGCGTCCCAATACTTTTGTCCATATAGTGTCTGCTGGAAATGTGACTTTTTAAAAATAGTAACTGCAGAGGTTGTGTTAATATTTCCACAGTCACAAAAGGGAGGTATGTAAACAAACAAGCTGCTCAAGCAGTTAAAAGTACCGAGTTAAAAGGGTTTGGCGTGTTCACATGATCAGACTGTGAAGCTCTGAGACAAAAGACCCAAGATTAAAAGCTCTGGTAGCACCAAAGTTCTTCTGGACCCCACCAATCATTAAAAATATTAAAGACACCACTTTGAGTTTACTGGATAATAAAAAAACATCAGTCAGAAGAGAATTTTTGCAGGTTTGCTTTTATTCTTCAAACACAATTCAAACTAAATCAAGAAATATTTCACATTTCTGTCTGAATCAATTTTGTTAAAAACAATTCATCAGAAAAAACAAACAAACGACTTAATATAATGAATTAAAAAGACCTTCAGTCCCCCTCATAAATAGGCATGAATAACAGGGACACAGTGTCGAGGAGGAAGGAACCGTGTCCACCAATCAGCTTCAGCCTTCAATTTACAGCGCTAACGAACGCAGCACAAGTTCCGTGGGTCTGATACTAATACAGCAGATCGTGGTACAAAAACTGAGATTTATCTCGAGTACAAAATAAATCGCACTGAATTTTACATCAACGCTTCATCGGCTGATGTTTTTTTTTTTTAATTAAAATCTGAGAAAAATGTACAGATTTTATTACAGATTTTAAATCAAAACCGTCCCAAGAAAATATGAACATCTCTCGAGGGCAAATCCAGACAGAGATTCACTGGATTTAATGTTTCTGTCCCGTTACCACCAGCTTACAGACGCCAATACACCAACGTACTGTTTCTGTAACCCCCCTTAAAAAGAGGCTGATTTGACTTCACTTGTATGTTGTACATCATTGGTCCCCAACCTTTTTTGCACCACAGACCGGTTTCATATAAGATGTAATTTCACAGACCGGCAGGGGTGGGGGGGTTTAATATAGAATAACAGTACTACTCACAAATAAGCTTTTTTCACTGCCATGAGACGCTGCTCCCACCTAGGGGTGATTGGAGACATTACACCTGTAAAAAAGTAGAGTTTTCATTGCTGATGTAGCGTCTCTAATTATTTATTGTTTCTGTGTGGCCCGGTAATAAATGACCCACGGTTAATGGTCCGCGGCCCGGTGGTTGGGGACCACTGTCGTACATCATCGTTTCTACTGATTTTTGCAGAACTGATACTAATAAAACAAGTCAGTGTGTTTAATTGTGTTCTGTAGACACGATCCTGACTATCCACTGCCACACCATCCTTTTTTTTAGGGTTATAAAAGTGGCCACCCTATGATAGAGGAATCTGAGTAACTAAAGCTTTTGGTTTTTCTCCATCACAGGACTGATAATGAAATGAATTTGGTTCGTCAGATTCGATTATTTATCTCAGAAAAGCCACAAATAAAAGCGAGGAACTCAGAATTTCATGCAATTCCAGATTCAGCCGCTAGATGGTGGCAAAATCCACATAAATCAAAAGCAAAAACCCCGTTAATCATGAATACAAATTAAATTTTTTAATAAAACAAGTCAGTGTGTTTTTCTTTGTAAATAAACTCCGCTGTGTTTGTTTGTTTACATTTTTTCCTTCAGAATAAATTTAAACTTTTAACCTTTTGGCAATAATTTAAAGGTCAGTGTTCTGGGCAGTGGGTAGCACTGTCGCCTCACAGCCTGAGTTTGATTCCCAAGGGGGAGCGGTCAGGGTCCTTTCTGCATGGAGTTTGCATGTTTTCCCTGTGTCCCGTGTGGGTTTCCTCCGGGTGTTCTGGTTTCCTCCCACAGTTCAAAGACATGCAATCAGGACAATACAGTGTGTGTGTCCTGTGATGTCCTGGTGACCTGTTCGAGGTGTTTCCTGTCTTTTAACAAGTGAATTGCACCCACTGAGACCCTGACCAGGAAGAAGCGGTGGTAAAGCAGACAGTAAATGAATGAATGAATGGATGGATGTTCTGGGTTGTGTTTACAGCACCACTATGTACAACTCCCACAGCGTGAGGTAACGGGACAGAAAACGGCAAGTTATTTCTATTATTTATTTCTATTTTCTATTTTTATAGTTTTTATACTCTAGGAGTAAATAATCACAGCCACCGTATTTACAGCATGAACTCGTATCAGGGCTAAAAGAGCCTCTACAGCTCACAGCGTCCAGCCATGAACACAATTCTATACAAACTCTATTCTCAGCACGTCACAGCTCTGTAACGGCTACAGATAGGGGGATAGAACCGGGCCAGGACGGGCGAGAGAGAGAGAGAGAAACAATGAGAGAGAGAGGGAAACAGTGAGAGAGAGACAGAGAAAGAGACAGTGAGCGAGAGAAACAGTGAGAGAAAGAGAAACAGTGAGCGAGAGAAACAGTGAGAGAGAAACAGTGAGAGAGAAACAGTGAGAGAGAGACAGAGAGAATCAACAATTTCCTTCTTATTTCATTTTTTTTTTTACAATATTAATTTTAGTATTAATAATAATAATAATAATAAAATCAAAGCTGAGCAGTTTTGGTTTTCATTTCCTTCTGTGCGAGTCCACAAAAGCCACAAACTCGTATTTTTGTAATTATTTGTATTTATTTTTTAAATATAAACCTTCAATAATTTCCGACGTCTGTTTATTTACCGTATTTAGCATAAAAATTTTATTTATGGCACCTTTAATATTTGATGTTTTCTTTTATTTAATATGTTTAATGCGGTAAACAAACAGAATTCATCCGACTGGGCGCCTACACAGACATAATCGGAGGTTTCTGCTGCAGTAGCGGCCTCTGCTGGCTGGTTGTGGTACTGCACAGAGACGGTGAATAATGGAGAGCATTGCGTGACTCTCAGTACTGTGTGAACCAGCCATACGGGTGAAAAGAAGTGGCTGTAAACTGCACACGTTGGAGGAGGCGTGTTAGGCACGACCCTCCAGGTCAGAGTAGATGCAAATGGGGAATTGGATATGACTAGATTGAAAGAAAAGGGAACACTTAGAAGACGGAGCGCTTGACAGACACAACTGGTCTGATGAAGGAACGGTTGGATAGAGTTGCTCCTCATTGTGGCTGTTTTAGCGCCTCCTGCAGGAGCAGTGAAGGAACACACGGTTCTGTGAGGATCCACCGCTGGCTAGGGGAAAAGAAGCCACAGGCGACTACGCTTGTTTCTTAAAGGACACAGCATCCAAACAAGGGTGTCCAAACATTTATGGCTTTTATTTTGTGTGTTTTCAGTAGGTTTTAGGTTCTAACCCTCACACAGGATTGTTGAGTTCATGGCTTGTGTGGACTCGGAGTTTGGGACGTGGATACGCTGGAGGTCCAGCGCTAAGTGCTAACAGACTCACAGTTTCACTTCATCCGCGAGGACCGAACCCGACCCAGCGGAGTCGCTAAAGCTGGTTATTCTGGAGCTTAACTCAGCATCAGAGCTGAAGAACCAACACACACCCGCTCGGAGCGGACCGTGTGTGTGTGTGTGTGAGTGAGAGTGTGTGTGTGTGTGTGTGTGTGTGTGTGTGTGTGTGTGTGTGTGTGTGTGTGTGTGTGTGTGTGTGTGTGTGTGTGTGTGTGAGAGAGAGAGAGAGAGAGAGAGAGAGAGAGAGTGTGTGTGTGTGTGTGTGTGTGTGTGTGTGTGTGTGTGTGTGTGTGTGTGTGAGAGAGAGTGTGTGTGTGTGTGTGTGTGTGTGAGAGGCTGGAGGAGTTGATGGTTGATGATCAGGTCAGGTACAGAGCTTTGTCCCTCTGCAGAGCGCTGTAGGGAAAACAGTCCACATGTCAGTTGGCTGTACGTTTCCATGGACACCAAGAATCAGATGACCAAAGTCTCACCTGTTGTACTCGGCGGTCCAGTCGACGGTCGGTGACGGTCCAGTCCTGCAGCCGCTACGATAGTCCACCGAGGGAGAGGAGACACTGATCACACTCTGATAGTCCGCCTGCAGAGGGTACGCCTACAGAGACACACACCAGAGAGAGTTACACACACACACAATACACACATACACACACTATACACACATACACACACAGTACACACACACACACACTCTGATAGTCCACCTGCAGAGGGAACGCCTACACACACTACACAACATATACACACACACACACTCACAACATGGTCTAAGTACACACACACACACACACACACACACACACACACACACACTACATACACACACAACATGGTCCAGGTACACACACACTCTGTTTTGTATGAATGTTTGAATGTTTTGGACTGTCACTACTGGACTTTAACTGAACGCTGTGAAACATTTCGAGTTCCTAAAAAACTGTACTTTTACTATTCTGATGTGTGTGTGTGTGTGTGTGTGTGTGTGTATGTGTGTGTGTGTATGTGTGTGTGTGTAAGGGAGAGAGAGTGACTGGAGTGCTGGTTCAAACACACACCTAAGTTAACACACACACACACACACTTGTTGTAAAGTGTTTCAGCCCTGCGCTCACTGTGATGAGTGTAAGGAACCTTTTTACATTTTTACATATCGGTTGAGCCCAAACAAAACCCGACCACTTTCTGTGGGGTGAGGGGGGCGGGGGGAGATTTTGGGGAGGGTGACACAAAAGGGCAGATGGAGTCTTTGTGTCAGTATGAAGGAGAAGAATTTAAGGAAGGGGGGGGGGGGGGTGAATAGGTAGCATGTGTGTGTGTGTGTGTGTGTGGGAGGGGGGGGGGTAGAGAAAGAAGAACTGGAACCACCTGCTGTCCTCCTCATTCATCCCGAATCTCGTGTGTACCCACCAGATTAACGTCCCTTTTACACACCGCCTTTGTTCTGCCTCCCAGAATGCACCTCTGCACCCTCGTCCTGCTGCTGCAGGGGTGCACGCAGAGTTAAAAGTTTACAAACACACAGGACAATAATCCAGCGGTTCTGAACTCGAGTACGTGGAAGAGTTGTCTCTCTGTTAGGTTAAGGAAGAGCCCCGCCCTCACCGAAATGTTGATCTTCACTTACACACGTATGGAAACTGTTAGCTTTGTGTGTGTGAGTGTGTGTGTGTGTTAGTGTGTGTGTACCTGAGCCAGGGACGGCGAGTGCAGGTGCATGTTGTGTGTGTGTGAGTGTGTAGGTGTGTATGTGTGTGTGAGTGTGTGTTAGTGTGTGAGAGTGTGTGTGTGTGTGTGTGTGTGTGTGTGTGTGTGTGTGTGAGTGTGTGAGTGTGTGTACCTGAGCCAGGGACGGCGAGTGCAGGTGCATGTTGTGTGTGTGTGAGTGTGTAGGTGTGTATGTGTGTGTGAGTGTGTGTTAGTGTGTGAGAGTGTGTGTGTGTGTGTGTGTGTGTGTGTGTGTGTGTGTGAGTGTGTGAGTGTGTGTACCTGAGCCAGGGACGGCGAGTGCAGGTGCATGTTGTGTGTGTGTGAGTGTGTAGGTGTGTATGTGTGTGTGAGTGTGTATTAGTGTGTGAGAGTGTGTGTGTGGGTGAGTGTGTGTGTGTGTGAGTGTGTATGTGTGTGAGTGTGTGAGTGTGAGTGTGTGTGTGTGTGTGTGTACCTGAGCCATGGACGGCGAGTGCAGGTGCATGTTGTGTGTGTGTGAGTGTGTGTGTGTGTGTGTGTGTACCTGAGCCATGGACGGCGAGTGCAGGTGCATGTTGTGTGTGTTGATCTGCTGCAGGCCCATGTGCTGCTGTAGGGGGGGGCTGATCTGGAGCGGCGGGGGCGTCGACCCCATGCTGCCCATGCCGATGTTCCCGCCGGGTCGAGACGAGCCGCCGCGAGCGAGTCCGGGGTGCAGTTGGGGCTGCTGAGGGTACGGAGGGGCCGCGTAGAGCCCTGGGTGGGACGGGAAGGAGGGCGGCTTGGGGCCCAACATCTGAGGCCCCTGAGACGGCTTCATGTCGCTCGGCTCGATGTAACTCTGAAAGGAAATAGCGACACCATGCTAGTAACGGACATGCTAGCTCACACATTCACATAAACCTTGAACCTAACCGGGTTAATCCTAACCGGGTTAATCCTAACCGGAGTGTGTGAGTTACCTGTGAGACCAGGGTGGCTCTGTACGCGGCGAGCTGTTTCAGATATTCCTTCTTCGCCGTCTCCGTTTTCTTCTTGTACGCCTGTCATCAAACAACCAGCGGAAAATTACAATTAACTTAAAGCAAACTCACTCGCCGCTGCTCCGGTAATCCTGGATTAGTGAGTAAACGCATCAGAGCGCTACTGCTAGTGTAAAATTCTACAGCGCCTCCGCGGTTCCTCTTTTATTTAGCATTAATATTTAACTGTCAGCTAATCTCAACCAAATTCAACTAATCTCACTTTAACTAGTCTTAACTAATCTCAGCTCAACTAATCTTAGTTTAACTAATCTCAACTCAGTTTAGCTCATCTCAGTTTAACTCAACTAATCTCAGTTTAACTCATCTTTAACTAATCTCAGTTTAACTCATCTTTAACTAATCTCAGTTTAACTTAACTAATCTCAGCTCAACTAATCTCAGTTTAACTTAACTAATCTCAGCTCAACTAATCTCAGTTTAACTAATCTTAGTTTAACTAGTTTTAACTTATCTCACTCAGCTCAACTAATTTGTACCTGATAGTGTGTGTGTGTGTGTGTGTGTGTGATTAGAAGGATACAGGACTGTTGTAACAGTTTCACTGTGTGTGTGTGTGTGTGTGTGTGTACACGGTTACAGGGGTGCAGGACTGCTGTACCTGACAGTGTGTGTGTGTGTGTGTGTGTGTGTGTGTGTGTACACGGTTACAGGGGTGCAGGACTGCTGTACCTGACAGTGTGTGTGTGTGTGTGTGTGTGTGTGTGTGTGTGTACACGGTTACAGGGGTGCAGGACTGCTGTACCTGTTTCTGTTCCTCCCCCAGCCCGTCCCACATGGAGGCCACGATTTTGGACACCTCCCCAAACGTGGCGTTGGGGTTTTGCCCCTTGATGGAAGCCTGCGTGTCCCTGAAGAACAGAGCGTACGCTGAGACCGGTTTCTGGGGCTCGTTGGGGTCCTTCTTCTTCTTCTTTTTGGGGGTTTTGGGTTTTTTGGCGGAGTCTGTGGCGGCTCGTTTCTCAGCCACGCCCTAAAAAACACGACACACACACACACACACACAGAGAGAGAATCAGGGACCTGTCTGGGTAAAGGGAACCGGGCGTGGTGCTGTTGTGTCCACCGTTCGGACCTTGACGACCTCCTCGGCATCATCCTCGTGGACGGAGCTGGACGGAGAGGGCGTGGCCGATTTGCTCTCCGGTGGTGACGGAGATCCGTTGGTTCTGCTCCCCCCACCGTTCCTGGACACGCCCGGCTGTGAGGCCAGCTGTGACTGGCTGATGGTGGTCAGCTGACCCTGAGGAAGCATTCCTGGCTGGACTCTGGACCTGAGGGGGTCCAGATGAGGAGGGCAGGTGTAGGGCGAGTCCGGGCTCACCATTTGCTGCATCTGAGGAACACAAGAACACACACAAAGTGAGGATGAGTGTGTGTACCTGCACCGAAAACACCCCCCCCGCCTTCACAAACCCTCCATTACCACAAACGCCCGTCAACCCATACTCTCCACCACCCCAAACTCTGTCACCCCAAACCCCTTCACTTAAAACCCTATAATGCCCCAAACCCTTAACCACCCCAAACCCCCTGCCACCCCAAACCCCTTTGCCATGACGCCAAACTCTCTGCCACCCTCTCTGTCAGCCCAAACCCTTCTTCACCTCAAACTCTGCATCACCCCCAACTCTCTATCGCCCTAAACCCTCCGTTGACCCAAACCTTTCATCCCCCTGAACCTTCCATCACCACAAACCCTCCGTCACCTCAAACCCTGCACCAACCTAAACCCTCTGTAACAGCAAAACCCTCTGTTGCCCCAAATCCTTCACCACCACCTTAAACCCACCAACCCTTAACCTTCCGCCACTACCCCACATCCTTCACCACCACCCCAAACCCGCCAGCCCTTAAACCCTCCGCCACCCCAAACCCTCCGCCACCCCAAACCCTCCGTCACCCCAAAGCCACCACAGGGCTACCAAAACCTCCTGCAGAACCCAGAGGAACACATCATCAGCAGACACACACTTGCAGAGACCTACACTGTATAGCCAAAAATATGTGGTCAGGTGTATAAAGTACTTGATGTTTCCAGCTTTGTAGCAGGAGTTTGGGGAAGGCCGTTTCCTCTTCAGGTGAGTAGTAGTGAGTTTGTTGTGTAGAACTTGAAAATGATCCCTCTGGCACACCCCCAACCCCAGTGTGTGTGTGTGTGAGCTGTAAATCACATCCTGTGTGTGTTGTGTGTGTCTGTGGGGGTGGGGGTGGGGGTGTAACCTGATCTGCTCTACAACAGCAGGTGAGCTGAAATTTATCTCACACACCCACTACTGTTCTCCCACAATGCACCTGCCAGGTGAAGCTGCCCAGGTCACACACACACACACCCTCTCTAAACACTGTCTGTTTGTGTGCGTGTGTGTGGACACCTGCAGCACACACACTTAAGCTTTTCTAATACACTGTCCAGCGTTACAGACTTTTAGCCACAAAACATAAAGAAACAATAAAAACATTTAATATAAAATATAAAAACTACTGATTAAATCAAATTAAAAATAATACACAAATTAATTATGATTATTATATTTATTATTATTATTGTTTAATTATAATATTTATTTATTATTATTATTTTTTTTTTATTATTATAATCATTTTAATTATTATTTAAGTGTTACATTTTTTATTATTATCATCATAATTATTAATATTTTACAATAGTATTTGTTTAATTAGTTATCATTATTATTTTTATTTAATTATTATTATTTAATTATAATTGTATTATTGGATTATTATTCTTATTACTTTATTATCATTATTATTATTATTAATGTTATTATTTTTATTTTTTTTAAATTAATATTATTAATGTTATTTTCATGGTGTTTATTATTATTATTATTATTATTAATGTTATTATACTTATTATTGTATAATTGCATTTTTTATTAGTTTTTTTATCATTATTAAAGATAACTACAATAAAAAGGATAATGATATTAAAATAATAAAATAAATAATAATACTTATAATTATAATAATTATATAAATAATATAAATAATTAAGATAAATAATTGTTATAAAAATAATAATAAAAGATAAAATTATTTATTTTTATGTCTCTGTTGTTTGAATGATAAATGAATGCTCTGATCTGATCGATCTTGGTGAATATTTGCACCAGTTGTAGTTTCTCTACGACTCACTTCTCATGAAATGAATAAAAATATCGTTCATACCGAGAAACTTCAACAAGATTTTAAAATAGAGTATATTTATTTTTAGTTTCATGTATAGAAGTAAATAAATGAGTCTAAATTCTGAAGAGAATTAAAGCTTTATATGAACTTACACCTTGTTCAGCACTTTATTCTATAAAACTTTATGAAATAATCTCCGATTTAAAAACACGAGCCTAACGTGAGTCAGAACGGAGAGTCCGGTAACAATCACAGCTCAGCGTAACTCAGATACATAGAGAGAGAACAGAAAACCTTCATCATCAGATTCATCTTCAGCACAAACATCACAGCAGCAGATCAGACGAGAACATGACCTCTTCTCATTCATGTCTCCTTAAACTAGAGACTTTTACAGAACACGCTTGTGAGAAAGTAATCACACCCCGATTATATAATCACATCATTCAGACAAAATAATTCAGTCAAAATACATTTACACAATAATGAAGTCCATTTAAAAGGGGGCAATTACTTTTTCACACTGCTGCATCCCAAAAAGATGTCACAACAATAATAATAATAAGCATTGTTATTAATATTATCATGATTAAACATTGTTAAAAATATTAATATTAATCATGATTACTTTATTTTTTTATCAATTATTAAAATTAAGTTATTATATAGATTTTAAATTCGTATTTTTATCAAGTATTACTAGTATAACTATTATTTATTATAATTATTGTGTACTATTTATTATTAATACAAATATTTTTAAATATTTAAATATTTAAATATTTTGTTTGTTGAATTTTTGGAATAAAAAATAAAAATAATTTCAGAAATATTAAACATTAAAAAAATAAATATATATATATATCTGTGCAGATCCAGAACTGTAAATGTTTTAAATGTGATGTTATAATATAATTAATAATACATTTCTGTTTTTAATAAATTACTTTTTTAAAATAAATTCCCATTTTAAAAAACATATTACAAAATGCAAAAATGTAACTTATTAAAAATGTATGAGTTTGGTTTGGTGAGGAAACAGAGTCGACGTTTCTGAGTTACAAAAGCTACGACCACAACTGCCAACTGCCCCCCCCACCACACCCACAATACCCCACAGTGCTCATTTCACCAGAAACAAGCAAACAAGCACTTCCTCTCCATCCTCTCCATCCTCTCCACCCCGAACCTCAAACACACCCGTTCAGCTTCAGATCAAAGGAAATAAAAGAGTTGCGAGGCAAGCTGTCTTGTCCTGTAGCAGTGCCTGACCTTATAACTGCCATCTTGACTGAAAGGGCACAAATTCCCACAGACACAGTCCAAAACGATCGGACGCACTCACAGTCCAGGTTCCAAAATGTACAGGTTGTGGAGCTCCTCAACACAGTCCCACACCCGTCGTGTTGGAACACAAGGTTGGAAGCACAACACTGATCTCACACACGATGTTGTCAAAAGTATTGGGACGCCTGACCGTGACCCTGACCCTCTGTGTGATGTTTTCAGCTAGAACAGTCGCCCCCCTCTGCTCTTCTGAGAGGCTTCTTACAAGACTTTGAACTCTGTGTATGGGAATTTGTGCCTGAGAAGTCAATAGATGGCAGCAATTGTACGACTGAGAACTGATTGATCAGTCGATGTTCCGGTTAATCTCAGAGCTGTTGAGGTCAGGGCTCTGTGCAGGACACTGAAGCTTCTTTAGCTGGAACATAGAAGGGCCTTCCCTAAAACACATAAATCGGCTAAAACACATAAATCTAATAATCAGAAAGGGCGTCCCAATACTTCTGCTTGACTTTTCTTGATCTCTTAGCAGAAGTTTGGATGTGAGACGCTGAGCGCTGAACTTTCCTCCTCGAGTTTCGTTTGGTGTTTCTGTATCGACACAATCTCACCGGCTCCTGCATTACTGCTTTTATAGTAATAATTCTAATAATAAAAATTATTATTATAGTAATAATAATAATATGTATAAAATTAATAATATAAATACTGTAATTACAGTAATAATGTAAATACTATTATAATAATATGAACCTATTAATATTAACAAACTAATTATAATATAATAATAATAAAATAGTAATAATAATAAAAATGATATATTATATATTATAATATATTATTCAAGAATAATAATACTACTAATAATATTTAAAGCAATAATAATAATTGTTATATATACTAATATTAATAAACAAATAATAATAATAGTAAATATAAGAATTATTATAATATATAAAAAATTATATTATTAATAATTTCTATAATAACAATATACTAATATTAAAAAATAATACTACTAAATACACTATAATAATAATAAGAAGAAGAAAAAAAATAAGAGTAGTAATAATAATAATAATTAATACATGTTAAAAAATTACAAAATCTAATAAATCCGGGATTAAATATTAAAACAAATATAATAATATTAATACTAATAATTAATAAGAATTATATAATAAATAATAATATAAAATAGTAATAATATTAATAATTTTAGTAATAATGGCAGTGTTGGATTAAAATGCCATAACAAAGTAAATAAATCAATAGAATAAAAAGGTAAAGATGTTAAAACACATAAATGTAATAATCAGAAGGGGCGTCCCAATACTTTTGCTCGACTTTTCTTGCTCTCTCAGCAGAAGTTAGGCTAGACGCTGAACTTTCCTCCGCGAGTTTCGTTTGGTGAGGAAACAGAAACACGACCTTTATCATGACGTGTGGTTTAAGAGCCGCGACCACAAAACACTGTGCCATTATGTAAAATAAAAATGACACCTCTCACCCCCTGCAGAGCCGCTTCTGTTTATTAGCCGCGTGGAAAAGCGACGTTTCTGTTCCTCTGTGTGAAGCTAAACGTGCGGCGTTAGTGTAAACGCTGAGCCGCGTGTAAAAGCTGGTCCTGCTGTAAAGCTGGAACATTAATGGATCTCCCTCGTGTTCCTGGAGTGTGTTCACGCTCAAACACTCTCATTACCTGGATTATCGCCCAACTGCGCTTTTATTAGCCGGCGCAAACAATCAGCCGCGCGTTTCTACTATTTATACCGCTGTAATGGAACCAGAAGGATGTGAGAGCGCCACTCAAGTGACTTTTAAAACGTCCTTCAATCCACAGATCAAAATCTGCTTTCTTTTTTATTAATAAACCCAGAAAGTTGTGTGAGAACGATTCAGTCCTACATTTAATCATATAAAAGTCCTACTTTTTTTACTGAAGGGGCACAAATTCCCACAGACACACTTCAAAGTCTTGTGAGAAGCTTCTCCAAAGAGCGTCTGTTGTCTCTGTATTTATATATAAACAGGGCGTCCGGCAAGCTCTCAGTTATCGGGCGTCCGAATACTTTTGGTTTATTTATACAGTGCATACATTAGTTACAGTATATACACTACAGAGCCAAAAGTATGTGGACGCCCCACTTAATGATTGACGTGTGTGAAATAAATCCAAGATTGATGTAACAGGTTGGGGAAGGCCCTCTTCTGTTACATTGTTAGACCTGACCTCAACACCAAAGCACAAATTCCCACAGACACACTCGGAAACATCATGGAAACATCTTGGCAGAAGTGTGGAAGCTGTTGGTCCAACAAGCCCACAATCAGATGTCCACATACTTTTGGCACCATATTCTGTGTTATAATAGAAATGTAATATTTTGAAGTGCTCGCCCCCAGCGCGTGTCCCTATTAGTTTGCAGATGTTTTTACCCTCTTCACCGGGGTGCCAATACTTTTAACCAGTGCACTCATCATGAGGTGAACGTGAGTCGGTCCTGGTTTTCCTCATCTGTTTAAAATCTGGTTCTGAATAAACGAACGAGGACTGATGGAGGAGGACAGAGGGACGAGAACCTGACCAGCTCCACCTGATTAATATAGACATGAATTCCATCAGCATCCCTCCATCAGCACCACAATCTCTCCTCCCGTCGCCTGGCAACCACAATTCATCTCTGCTCTAAATGGATGTACGTTCACCGAGCACCGAGAACATTAAAGTGAAAACAACACAAACACGGTGTTTCTGTACCGGCACACTCTCACCGGCTCCTGCATCACTGCTTTATATAGTAATAATTATAATAATAATAATAATAATAATAATATTTATAATAATAATAATAATAATAATAATATTTATAATAATAATAATAATATTTATAGTAATAATAATAATAATAATTATTATTATAGTAATAATAAAAATTATTATTATAATAATATTTATAATGAGAATAATAATTATAATAATAATATTTATAATAATAATAATATTAATTATAATAATAATAGTAATATTTATAATAATAATAATAATAATAATAACAATAATAATATAAATTAAATGTAAATGTAATATAAAATATAAAAACGACACAGAGAAACAAAAATCCGACTGAATTAGTTTCCACCCATCATTAACAACAATCCGTCACCTAACTGAGTAAGATCAGAAGGTCGCCAGTTCAAGCTCCACCATCACCAGGGTGAAGGCCCATAACCCTCACCGCTGGTATCAATCAGAACTGTGGGTGGGTTTAGATACGAGGAACCGAAAGATCACCGCCAACACACCTACTAACAGAACCGGGTTCCACCGGCGCGGTTCTGAGTCACAGATTCTCATCAAACGTCTCAGAGCTTCAATAATCACAACCAAACACAAACGGCATTAATACGTCCATAACAGTCTGAACTCACACGCTGGATTTAACTGAGTCTGATGGAGGAACACGCTACGCTCTGTATTCTGTGTTCCTTTAATCCAGCAGTACGGATATTTTAATAATCGCTGTGTTTTTATTTCTGTCATATTTTGCAGAACTCGATGTTGTCTTCATCCTCATTACATTTATATCACTTCCATCTCATTTTTATATAAATGTTAAACATTTATTCTTTTATTTTTGGCAGCTGATGCACGTCTGTTTAAAAGCATGTTTTTAAACTTTAAGGCCAAACGAGCCGCACAAGATAAAATAACATCACATATTTTAATATTTATTTATAGCATTTATTTGTACCGAGCTAAATTAATAATCAAGCAAAATCTAATAAAACTGTGATTAAATATTAAAACATGTAATAATATAATAACAATATTAATAATAATAATAAAAAAAATATTTAATAAATAATAATGGTTATAATATAACTAATAATAGTAATAAAATACTAATCAAAAAATTTAATAATAATTATAAAATAAAAACAATAATTTACTTATAATATTTATAGTACTGATTGAACCGACAATAATAATTTGATAAAAATAATAATTATAAATAGTAACAATAATTTAATAATAATACTAAAAATTTTAAACTGTAAAAATGATTTGATGACAAAATTAATATTAATGATAATATAAATTAATTATAATAATTTTAAATATTAATAAAAATAATTGAACAATAATAGTAATAATAATAATAATAATTTGATAATGATAATAATAATAATAATAACTAATAATAATAATTTGATAATAATAATAATAATATAATAATAATTGTGATAATAATAATAATTTGATAATAATAACTATTAATAATAATTTGATAACAATAATAATAATAAAAATTGTGATCATTTACATTTTCGGCATTTAGCAGACGCTTTTATCCAAAGCGACTTACAGTCTAAGCAATTGAGAGTTAAGGGCCTTGCTCAAGGGCCCAACAGTTGCAACCTGACAGTGTTGGGGTTTGAACCAGTGACCTTCTGCTTACTAGTCCAGTACCTTAACCACTAGGCTACAACTAGGTCTTGATAATAATAATAATAATCATTTGATAATAATAATAACGGTCCGTTAGCCACTCGGTGGGGGGTGGGGTGGGGGGTAGTTTAACACCTCCCCTTGTGTGGGGTAAACAGTGTCTGATATGGAGGAAACGTGAGGTGTGATCGTTTCACTCTGAGTAAAGCAGAACTTTCAGATTGGGAGGTTTTAACCACGATTAATCCCGCCGAGCTTCAGTCCCGCCGTGACTCACCTCACCTCAACCCGCCACACCACTTTCATTTCTCCAGAACTGACTGAGGCGGGCCGAGACGCCGAGCGCGGCATTAACGTGGACAGAGGTGCGAGTGAGGGTGCGAGTGAGGGTGCGACACGGAGGGAAAATCCAGCACCGAAAAACCCCAAAAATGATAATAATCATGAAAACGTGAAGCTGCTTTTGACTTCTCGAACAGGGGTGCACAAACTTTTGTACATGTCTGTAGACCACGCCCTGTGTGCGTGTGTGTGACGTACCACTGACAGCAGGTTCCCATCCTGTCCCGTCATGTTTTGGTGGGTCATGTTGGGCAGATCCATTCCCTGCATGCTGAAGGGGTGCAGTGAGTGAGGGATGGGGGGGCAGAGCTGGTGGTACGACCCCAAATCGCTCTCACCCAGGTGATTGAGGGAGGGGGGCGTGATGGGGGGGATGTTAAAGTCCTCGTCGCCCAGACCCGGGTACAAGTGCTGAAACACACGAATTAATGGAATTAAATAAATGAGCCAAAATAAAACGGACATTTAATACAGAAACACATTCGCTATATGGTCAAAAGTATTTGGACACCTGAGTCCCATTTATACTAATATTATATACACAATATAATAAGTTGAAGACTCCTTTTTTTGGGGTCTGATGTTCTTCTGTTTGGGGTTTGATGTTTCTCCTTTTTGGGGTCTGATGTTCCTCCTTTTTGGGGTCTGATGTTCCTACTTTTTGGGGTTTGATGTTCCTCCTTTTTGGGGTCTGATGTTCCTCCTTTTTGGGATCTGATGTTCCTCCTTTTTGGGGTTTGATGTTCCTCCTTTTTGGGATCTGATGTTCCTCCTTTATGGGGTCTGATGTTCCTCCTTTTTGGGATCTGAACGCTCGACAGCTTCGCTCTCCTCTCACGGTTGATTATTTCTCTTCTTTATTTATCTCCGGCCGCTCGGAGAGATTTTAATTCCGTCAGATAAACTGGAGTGTAATTAAGATTTTTCTAGAATTGATCCCCGATGATCCGTCGGCGTGTAATCCTCCCGCGTTTGTTCAGGTGATTCAGAGATAAAATAATTCCTCTTTATTAGATTTAGAATAATCACGCTGTCGATTTATTTATTTATTTATTTATTTATGAATAAAAACTATAACAGGTTTATAGTATTAATTAATTAATTAGGATTAATTATGCGGCTCCTTAACGAGACCCGATACATCAAATATAATAAATTATACAAGCGTTTCCATGGTTACACATCACATTAAAGGTACAGCGCGGCTCATTTCCCTCCGAGACCCAGATTCAGGGTTCGATGCAGGTTCCTAATATCAGTCATGTAAAATGTACCGACTCTGCAGCAACACTTTGGAATGAATTGGAACGTCAGGTCTTCTCATCCAGTATCGGTGCCTGATCCAGCCAGAGCTATTCAGACTGAACTGGGCACAAATCCCCACATTTCTGACACACTCCGAAATCACAGACAGAAACACAAACATGGAAACAGAGAGAGGAAGACAGACAGAAAAAAATCAGACATACAGAAACACAGACAGACATACAGAGATAACAGAAACACAGACAAAAAACAGACACAGAGAATCACAGACAAACAAGGACAGACAGAAACACAGACAGAAACACAGACAGACAAACACAGACACACAGAATCACAGACAGATATACAGAGATAACAGAAAACACAGACACAGAACCACAGACAAAAAACACACACAGAACCACAGACAGATATACAGAGATAACAGAAACACAGACAGAAAACACAGACACAGAACCACAGACAAAAAACAGACACACAGAACCACAGACAAACAAGGACAGACAGAAACACAGACAGACAAACACAGACACAGAATCACAGACAAAAAAACAGACACACAGAAACACAGACAGAAACACAGACGGGCGGGTCAATGAAGGTTTGTACCCAGTGATGTAGACGATGGGCGTCTAGGTGAGTTTCTCTCTTCCACTGAGCTCCAGTCTGTTTAGGGTTCGAATACTAAAGATCAAACAAAGATCAAAGATCAACTTTAACCAATCACATGACTGAATGTAAACAAATTCCCACAGACACACTCCAAAAATATTAACAGCTGTTACAGACGAATAACAATACACACAGATTTGCCTAACAAGTGAAAGCTGAGCTGTCCACATACTTCCGGCCCTACAGGCTCCGTTTGGGACGGAGCCGAGCTTCAGTCCTCTGAAAGGCGCCGATTACGGGCGGCGGCTGATCGCGCCTCTAATTTCTTTAATTAGGATAGAAACAAAAGCAGGGAGCGATAATGAACCCACCTGGTTCCCTGGCACAAAGTCCTGGCTCGGCTCTGGCGCTGGCATGAACATGTTCTCTCCGTCCAGCTGCAAACACACACACACACACACACACACGCACACACACACACACACACACACACACATACACAGTCATGTTAAACACATGTAACGATAACACAGAACCAAACATTCAGAACACACGGAACACACCGAAAAAAAACATCAAGTAAACAGAAGAATGGATCAAACATGTGTTTATGTACACCATGTGGCCAAAAGTATGTGGACGCCCCCCTAATGATTGCATTTAGTCGTTTCTGAGCACAAACAAGCTCCCGGTGAACACTCAACCCTTTAGGTATAAATTACGCTTGGATCTCTTCTCTTCCAACATCAGTGCCTGATCTCACAGAGTCTATCGACTGACTGGGCACAAATTCCCACAGACACACTCCAAATCCTTGTAGAAAAGCTTCCCAGAAGAGTGAAGCAAAGTAAAAATGCACATGGTTTTGGAACAGGGTGTCCAAACTTTTGCATAAGACCCCATATATCTCACACCACTGGCATTAACATAGGGATCTGGAGGGTGTCTGTGGGAATTTGAGCCCATTCAGGAAAAGAAGCATTTCCAGGGTTTAGATGCTGATGCTGGACTAGATAACCTGGCTCCAGTTCATCCCGAACAGGTTTAATAGAACTGAGGTCAAAGCACAGGGGCACAGTCATGCTGGAACAGGACAGAGCCTTCCCTAAACTGTTGCCACAACTACACTTTTGGTTGTGTTTTTGGTTAGTGTTCACCTGGTTCCTCTGTTCCAGTGTTCCTGGTTCAAATGTTTCTGATTCTTGTGTTCCCATGTTCCTGTGTTTCTCTGTTCTTGTGTTCCTGATTCCCGATTCCCGTGTACCAGTGTTCCCATGTTCCTGTGTTCCCGCTACCTGTGTTCCAGTGTTGCCTTGTTCTTGTGTTCATGTGTTCTTGTGTTTTTGGTTCCTGTGTTCCTGATCCTGATAAATAGAATTTAAAGTGCTGCTACTGGTCTATAAATCACTGAATGGGTTCGGCCCAGAATACATCTCAGATATGTTTAGAGAATATAAACCCAGTAGATCTCTTAGATCCATGGACTCAGGTCAGCTAGTTGAGCCCAGAGTCCAAACTAAACATGGTGAAGCAGCATTTAGCTGTTGGGCTGCATATAACTGGAACAGACTGCAGGAGATATTAGATGTTCCGCAAATGCAGAAATGTTTAAATCCAGGTTAAAAACTTGTATTTTTTCTTGTGCCTATGATTGAGCTCGAAATTTTTGCTATTACCCTCATTTTACTATATTTCTTTTAGTTTTTCATGCTCTTAATAATTCTTTTTATAGAGTAGTGTACATTCTAAATTGTAGTGTATATTTTACTATATTTTCTTTTAGTTTTCATGTTTTAATTTTTCTCTCTCTTGTTTGAATTTCATGTTGTCTTAATTGTAACTAAATGTTTGCAAGAAGTCTTTCTGAGGTTCTAGATCTCAGGAATGTTTTAATGCTTTTAATTTTTCCTTATGTAAAGCACTTTGAATTGCCACTGTGTATGAAAGGTGCTATACAAATAAACTTGCCTTGCCTTGATCCTTGTGTTCGTAATTCCCATGTTCCCGTGTTCCTAATTCCCGCGTTCCCATGTTCCTAATTCCTGTGTTCCTAATTCCTGTGTTCCTAATTCCTGTGTTCCCGGGTTCCTAATTCCTGTGTTCCTAATTCCTGTGTTCCTGTATTCCAGTGTTCTTGATTCCCGTGTTCCTGATTCCTGTGTTCCAGTGTTAGATGTTGGAGCTCTGTTTTATTTCTGCTGGTTTTTCATGTTTCTGCAGACGGAGAGATTTTATAATCACCTCATAAACTCAACCCAACATCAGAACCTCACAAAATGAGAACCGAGTGTGTGTGTGTGTGTGTGTGTGTGAGAGTGTGTGTGTGTGTGAGTGTGTGTGTGAGTGTGTGTGTAAGTGTGAGTGAGTGTGTGTGTGTGTCCCTCTATAAGAAACTGATGAGGAATGAAATTGGTTCCAGTCCTGCTATGATTCACATCTGGATTTCTCTCTCTCACACGCGCACACACACACACGCACACACACACATGAGCACACACTCACACACACACACGCACATGAGCACACATGCATAAATACACATACATACACACACACAGGTGCACACACACACACGGACATGTACAACAGCACACATACATGCAAATGCACACACACACACACACACGAGCATACGCATGCATAAATACACATACATACACACACACATGCATAAATACACACACACACACATATGCATAAATACACACATGCATAAATACACACACACACACACATGCATAAATACACACACACACACACATAAATACACACACATACACACACATGCATAAATACACACACATGCATAAATACACACACACACACACACATGCATGCATAAATACACACACACACACACACACACACATGCATAAATACACACACATACACACACATGCATAAATACACACACATGCATAAATACACACACACACATACATGCACATGTGCACACAGCGAGCACACACACACACACAAACTTCTCAAAGCTAAAAATGAATAACTATAACTAGACGAGTCGTTAGCCGCGGCCCAATCACAGACTAACCAGCGCCCAAAACGAGCCACAATCCTCAGATCATCCTAAAGCTGCCGTGCCGGATTAGATCTGGTGACCGGGGAGTCGACTGAACTGGAGAACCCTGAACTCCTGGACGTTCTGTGATCTTCTGCTTCACTAGATCATCCATCTGAAGCTTCGATGTGTTTTGAGATCCGAGATGATTTTCTGACCCTAATGTGGCATTTCTGACCGATGAACTGCCACTCACTGGATGTTTTTGTGTTCGTTCTTCACTAAAGAAGTGAAGCTCTCAACCCAATGTATCAACTACATAATATGGTCAAAAGTATCTGGACGGCTGACCGTGAGCTCGTCGGACGTCTCGTTTAAAAATCAAAACGTTTAAAACAGAGTGACCTCAAAGATTTTGAAGTGTGTATGTGGGAACTTGTGCCTGTTCAGTCAAAAGATGACAGCATTTGTACGGCTGGGTGCTGATTGATCAGTCGGTGTTCCGGTTAATCCCAGAGCTGTTGAGTGAGGCTGAAGTCAGGGCTCTGTGCAGGACACTGGAGCTTCTTGTGCACAGGGGAACAGTCATGCTAGAACAGGAAAGAACCTTCCCTAAACTGTTGCTACAACATTAGAATTCTGCTAGTGACTGTTCTGGCTGAAACACATGAATTCAGTAATTAGACGGGACGTCCTAATACTTTTGTCCATGTAGTGTAAACAACAATAACGCTGACGGACGCGGGCGGGGCACATACACCCAGGCTGGCAGGCATAAGGTATCGGATCACGCTGGCACACACGCCCGTTTCTGTTTTGGTTACTCGATAGCTGATTTGCATAAGCATGGCAGCTGCTAAGCGTGACGAGACCCGGCCGAGCCGATCCCGTCCACTTTCTAATGCCCGTCCCACCCTTAGGCGCTCCGGCCAAGATGCTCCAGTGTCCTGCACAGAGCCCTGACCTCAGCCCCACTCAACAGCTCTGGGGTGAACCGGAACATCGACTGTGAAATTGATCAGCACCCAGTCATACAACTGCTATCATGTTTTTACTAAACGGGCACAAATTCCCACAGACATACTTCTGTTCAGCTAGAACAGCAGCCGCTCCTCTGAGATCACACAGCGTCAGTTTTTGAAACGAGCTTATGGTCAGGCGTCCGAATACTTTTGGTCATATAGTGTAGGATGCGTGACTGGAACTGTGGGAACACACACACTCACACACTCACACACACTCACACACACACTCACTCACACACACTCTCACACACACTCTCACACACACACACACACACTCACACTCACACTCACACACTCACACTGCGTGTCCAAAAATGAGTGAAGCTGCTCTTCATTGTAATTATAGAATGAACGAAATTAACAAGCTTTTAATGGAGAGCTGAACTGAACTTTGACCTCTAATGAATCGTTACTGTTTTACTATCACACCCCCGTGTGTGTGTGTGTGTGTGTGTGTGCAGATGTTGATGCAGCTGTGTGAGGTGTATCAGTTTGCTGAAGGATGTTTACAGCAGAAAGGAGGTCAGATTATTTATAACTCAACAAGTGTGTGTGTGTGTGTGTGTGTGTGTGTGTGTGTGTGTGTGTGAATAAATGTATGTTAGTGTTGTGTATGATTGTTAGTGTGAGTGTGTGTGTGTATAAATGTGTGTATTAAAGTGTGTGTATGTGTGTAGTAGTGTGTGTATAAATGTGTGTATTAAAGTGTGTGTATGTGTGTAGTAGTGTGTGTGTATAAATGTGTGTATTAAAGTGTGTGTATGTGTGTAGTAGTGTGTGTGTATAAATGTGTGTATTAAAGTGTGTGTATGTGTGTAGTAGTGTGTGTGTATAAATGTGTGTATTAAAGTGTGTGTATGTGTGTAGTAGTGTGTGTGTATAAATGTGTGTATTAAAGTGTGTATATGTGTGCGTTTGTGAAAGTGTTTGTATTTAGTTATATTAGTGCCTGTGTGTATGTAGTAGTGTGTGTGTGTGTGTGTGTGTGTGTGTGTGTACAAATGTGTGTATGAATGTTAAGCATGTGTTTGAATGTGTGTATGGAAGTGTGTGTGTGTGTGTCTGTGAAAGTGTGTATGAATGTTAGTGTGTGTGCATGTAGATATGTGTGTGTTAGTATGTGTGTGTTTAATGTTGAGTGTGTGTATGAATGAAAGTGTGTGTGCGCATACAAGTGTGTGTATAAAAGCGTGTTTGTGTGTGTATTTGAGGGTGTTTATGAAAGTGTGTGTGCGTGTATTTACGAATGTTAGTGTGTGTGCGCATGTGTGTGTATTAAGTAGTGTGTGTATAAATGTTAGTGTGTGTGTGTGTGTATGTGTGTGTGTCCACACACCTAAACTTAAATGAGTTTTAATCACAGGCATCACTACCCTGTTTTACTCTGAAGTGAAGCTGTGACTAGTGAAGGATTCTTTTGTAGAACCTGTTCTAACCAGCAGCTACAGGAATCAGTAATGTTAATAAATCTGATAATCTAAACGTTCTGGAAGTTTTTCACCCGTCACGTGAATCGACGCCTTTATGTGAAAATAACAGCAATATGTTTGGGAGTGAGATTGGACCAAATAACCAGGCGATTCTGGACGGCTTTGTGGTGCCACCATCTGTTTGGATGCTAATTGAGCGCAAACGTGAGAAAAAACACGTTCTGACCAAAAAAACTCTAATGAATCAAAATCTGAGATGTGAGATGAGTGCCAGAAATGTTCAGGACGCTTCAGCCAAAATCCACCAAACACTCACGTCCAGATCTGATCTTCAACATGTTCTCACAACTAATGAGCTTAGTATCATGTGACCGAGAAGATGGAGCGCTAATAATATTACAAAAATCATTTATTATTATTATGTTCACACACTTAAAGAGCTGATCCTCAAGATCATGTGGCCGAGAACATGGAACATTACTACTAATAATTAAAATAATAACAATAAATGTTAATAATAATTAAAATAATAATAACAATAACAATGTTAACAATAAGAATAAAATAATAATAATAAAAACAATAAAGTAATAATAATAATAAAAATAAAATAACAATAATAATAAAAAGAATAATAATGTTAACAATAAGAATAAAATAATAATAATAAAAACAGTAAAATAATAATAATAATAAAATTTATAATAATAATAATAAAAATAATGTTAACAATAATAATAAAAATAATAATAAAAACAGTAAAATAATAATAATAATAAAAGTATTAATAATAATAATAATAATAAAAAAATAAAATAAAATAATAATAATAATAATAAAAAAATAATTAAAAAAAGTATTAATAATAATAATGATAATAATAATAATAAAATAATAATAACAATAATAATAATAATAATACAAATACAAATAACAAAATAAAAATAACAATAATAATAACAATGTTAATACTAATAAAAAATAATTATAATGTTAACAATAAGAATAAAATAATAATAATAATAATTAAAACAATAAAATAATAATAATAAAACAAATCTAAGAGGAAAGAAAGTGTCTTTCCTAAATTAGAACTGAAGTGATGTGTTGATCACCAAGAGGAATTGAGAGTTGAGCAGAGGGGTATGAACTTTATCTCTACCACCACAAAATGCTACACTTCGTTTTTGGTTTCTAGATAATCGCTCCTACTAGAGATGAAAGAGAAAGGGACGACATGGACAAAGATCAGAACCTGAACAAACACTGGCGTCTATAACGACCCGCCCGTCCGCGTGGAGCTGCTGAGGTGTTTACTTTAGGTATTTACACAGGAAACCTTCAACACGCTCAGAGGAGAAACACCAGGAGGATCCACCACACAGATACAGTAGATCACTGATCCTAAATAGATCCGGTGGATTCAAATTGGAGAAGCAGAGAAAATCAAAAGATCAAAAGTCAGAGCAGGTGAGGAGCCATTAGCACAACAATGTATAATAAACAGTATGTGGTTTGAGACACAGCGCTTCATCTAGTGAGCTGAAGCAGCGCCTTTCCTCTAGTCCACGCAGATTTATTATTTTGTCTCTGCACTCTTTTGACGGTTACAATTAAAGTTCTCATGCTAATGTCTGACCCCACGTTCAGACTGACAGCAATGTCGTTCATTTTCAGTTAGCGTTAGCGATTTCCAGCGACTGAGGCAGCGCAAATGTTAGCGATAAGAAGTGGGCCGGGTCGACTATCTTGGTGCATTTTAAACTTGATGGATCTTGAATACAGATCTGAGGCAGAAATGTATCACTCTCATATCCACCCCCTCGCTCAGGGGTCCAACGGTGGCAGCTTGGCAGTGGTGGGGCTTGAACCAGCAACCTTCTTACTACTAGTCCAAAACCTTAATTCTCCACAACTATAAACAAAGTCTGAAAGACCCTGAAGGTTCTGAACTACAGAGCAGATCCCTTCACTCCTGCACCACCCACACTTGAATAAACTAACCTGAAGTGTACGAGCATCCGAGATCAAGAGCAGAAGATCCTGAAGCACCGAGGAGAATAATACAACCCCCCCAACCCCCACCACGTCACCCCGGGGTAACCCTACCTACCCCCCAACTCACACACACACAAACACACCATCATTACACCACAACACCACCACCACGCCGGGAGCTCTGCTGCTCCTCTGAGAACATCCACCATCATCAAAGCTCCGGGCGATCAGACGAGGCTGTGAAAAAGTAATCGCCCCCCTCTCAGAAACAAAGTTACCCAACAGAAACACCAACACCCCCCACCCCCCTGATCAACCAAATCACTGCTGCAGTCACTCCAGCACCAGCGCACCAAAATGAACCAGGTCAGTCCATTCAGTGGTCTGTGGTCAGGTACTGAACTAGTAATCAGAAGGGTGACGGTTCAAGCCCCACTACCGCCAAGCAGCCACCATTGGGCCCCTGAGCAAGACCCCTTACAGGGGTCCTGACCATTAAAGAACAGCATGAAAGGGGGATAACAAAACATGTAGAGAAACAGATGGACTACAGTCAGTAATTGTAGAACTACAAAGTGTTTCTACATGGTAATTGAAGCTGATAAAATGGACAGTGAGTGTAGAAACAAGGAGGTGGTTTTAATGTTATGGCTGATCGTGTGTATATATTTACAGTTTTAGCAGAAGAACAAAACCGTAATGAATCAGAAATAGTTTCTACAATCCGACACTGAAGTGAATCAGAAACGTTTCTCGGTGCTGAAGAGCAGATCAGACAGAAGCTCATCCACCAAACTGATCTATAATATAGATTTATGTTAGATTTAGGACGTGTGTGTGTGTGTGCGCGCACAAACCCCCCACAGATCAAACTCAAATTCAATTACTGCCTGTGCTGCAAATAAACCGGTTATTTATAAAAAATAATAAAAGGAGCTTCGGGGGAGAATATAGGGTTTTAATGCAGTCTGACCTATATAGAAACGCACCTATAGAACGTGGAAGGAAATGCTAATTAAACCCTGAATGTGTTGTAACACTGGAGTAACACTCTGTAGGGACGGTGATAGCTTAAAGGGGTTCGGTAAGGTTGCGGGTTCAAATCCAGGCTCTGCGGCACTGCATACACTGGCTGAACCCTGCGCTCTGACCCCAGCTTCCAAAACAAGCCCAGATAAGTGGCAAAAAATTAGAATTTAATTCTATTGCACACGTGTAGATATATATATGACAGATAAATGTGTTCTATTCTATTAAACAGCTACAATTTCTGCCAGTACACAAGTAATTCTGTTTACTCCTCCAACAGAGCTGCAAGGGAGATTCGAACCTTCATTATTTTCTTTAACCTGGACCACAGGTTCACAGGTCTGATAGAATTGTGACGTCATAAAGTGCAGAGAGGCAGAAAAACACCACCGAGCTCAGCTCATCCATCAAACTGGACTCTAATATGAATTTAGGAATTCTTTAAAGACTTAGGAGGTGTATTAATCACACACACACACACACACACACACACACACACACACACACACACACACACACACACACACACACACACACAGAGATTATAATAAAAATCGTGTTATTTGCAAAACTGCTTAATAAAAAGTGATGATTGTGCAGATGAAGATGCACTCAATGCTAAACTAAGATTAGAATGAAATTTGAATAATGATAATACATTTTGCATACATCCTGAACATATAGAAGCACTTTGTAGTTCTACAATTACTGACTGTAGTCCATCTGTTTCTCTACATACTTTGTTACCCCCTTTCACCCTGTTCTTCAATGGTCAGGACCCCCACAGGACCCCCACAGAGCAGGTATTATTTAGGTGGTGGATGATTCTCAGCACTGCAGTGACACTGACATGGTGGTGGTGTGTTAGTGTGTGTTGTGCTGGTACGAGTGGATCAGACACAGCAGCGCTGCTGGAGTTTTTAAACACCGTGTCCACTCACTGTCCACTCTATTAGACACTCCTACCTAGTCGGTCCACCTTGTAGATGTAAAGTCGGAGACGATCGCTCATCTATTGCTGCTGTTTGAGTCGCTCATCTTCTAGACCTTCATCAGTGGTCAGATGACGCTGCCCACGGGGCGCTGTCGGCTGGATATTTTTGGTTGGTAGACGATTCTCAGTCCAGCAGTGACAATGAGGTGTTTAAAAACTTCAGCAGCACAGCTGTGTCTGATCCACTCATACCAGCACAACACACACTAACACACCACCACCATGTCAGTGTCACTGCAGTGCTGAGAATCATCCACCACCTAAATAATACCTGCTCTGTGGGGGTCCTGTGGGGGTCCTGACCATCTAATAACATTTAAATTTTCGGCATTTAGCAGACGCTTTTATCCAAAGTGACTTACAGTACTGACAGTATACAGTCTAAGCAATTGAGGGTTAAGGGCCTTGCTCAAGGGCCCAACAGTGGCAACCTGGCAGTGATGGTGCTTGAACCAGCAATCTTTTGATTACTAGTCCAATACCTTAATCGCTACGCTACACCTGCCCCAACCGACACACCAGTCCAGTCCATTCAGTGGAATGGTGTGGTCAGGTACTGAACTAGTAATCAGAAGGGTGAAGGTTCAAGCCCCATTACCGCCAAGCAGCCACTGTTGGGCCCCTGAGCAAGACCCTTAAGCCTCAATTGCTGTTCCTGACGTTCGAATTAAAATCCACGCCTGGTGAAGGACAAGATCACCGTCAAGTGCACAAATCCAACCCAGGAGTGTCTTCACAATCTGAACGGTCACCACAGTCAGCTCAATGACACCAACTACACCAAGGAACGAGCAGCAATGAGACGTTCAGAACCAAAACCAAGAGTTACTGATCACTACTACATTCCAAACTCTCCAGATCTTTACAACATGAAGATCTGAAGGTGTCCGAGAAGGTTCTTTTGCCTGATGCTGTACAAGAACAGAGTCACATCGTCACTTGGTGCTTAAATAAACAAGGTTTGAGGTTTCTTTAATATGTGGCAAATTGTGGCTCCAACAAAACCTGGTTCAAGAACAAGCCATGAACATGTTCCTCACGAAGCTCCGTTCATTTCTGTTCTGTATAACATTTCATCCCAATATTACATCCAAACAAGTGTGGTTAGAATTTATTGTGGATTATGTGTGGAAATGTTGTGCACATTCAAATAAAGACAAAGGGTTTATCAGCGCACACATCAGAAGTCTGAACCTAAACACATCTTATAAACTTTACACAACCAGAACCAGCAGGTTCGTGCAACAAACCCCCGATCAAAAACATGCATCCATATCTGAAATTAAAAATAATGAGCAGCAGCAGGTTTATGACACCAAGCACTGAACATTTCTACACCAAACAAGCACAAAATGTCCCGTTAAATTACATTCAGAATATAAATTCGGGTTTGTATCCCAAACACAATCACAAAAATCCCAT
This sequence comes from Trichomycterus rosablanca, assembly GCF_030014385.1. Taxonomy (NCBI): domain Eukaryota; kingdom Metazoa; phylum Chordata; class Actinopteri; order Siluriformes; family Trichomycteridae; genus Trichomycterus; species Trichomycterus rosablanca. Next base: position 928,456 of record NC_086007.1, read on the forward strand.
TTAGAACCAAACTCACGATTAAATCAATCATTTATTTGGAGTTCCTGACGTTCTGATTAAAATCCACGTCTGGTGGAGGACAAGATCACCGTCAAGTGTACAAATCCAACCCAAAAGTGTCTTCAGAATCTGAATGTTCACCACCATCAGCTCAGTGACACCAACTACACCAAAGAACGAGCAGTAATGAGACGTTCAGAACCAAATCGTAGAGTTTCTGATCACTACTACATTCCAAACTCTCCAGATCTTTACAACATGAAGATCCAAACGTGTCTTCAGAATCTGAACGGTCACCACCGTCAGCTCAGTGACACCAACTACACGATTTCAACAGCAAAGCCACCAAAGAACGAGAAGTAATGAAGCGTTCAGAACCAAAACCAAGAGTTTCTGATCACTACTACATTCCAAACTGCCCAGATCACAACATGAAGATCCAAAACTGCCTGAAAAGGTTCTTTTGACGTTTTATTGCTGTACAAGAACCGAGTCACATCGTCACGTGGTGCCTAAATAAACAAGGTTTGAGGTTTCCTCAATTTGGGGCAAATTGTGGCTCCAACAAAACCTGGTTCAAGAACAAGCCATGAACATGTTCCTCAAGGAACCAACATTTATTAATTTACATCATTTAACTCCGTTTATTTCTATTAAAGTCAAACATTTAATCCCAATATTTCATCCAAACAACTCTGGTTTATATTCTAATCATGATTGTATTGTGGATGACGTGTGGAAATGTTGTGCACATTCAAATAAAGACAATGTAATGGTTTATCAGCGCACACATCAGAAGTCTGAACCTAAACACATCTTATAAACTTTACACAACCAGAAGGTTGGTCCAGCAAAACTGATCCAGAACATCTCCACACACCCATAAAATAAAATAACATCTAAAACAGGAAAGAAAATCCACTCAAACCCAAACGCTGCGTTCTTTACCTTGCTGCAGTAGGTGGATTGAGAATAATGTGCAGAAGCTCCGAGTCTGGACGGATCTGCCGCTGACGGGGGATAAAATCTCACATCCATCTCAGTCCACGCACATGAACCCGAACTGCTGCTGTTTCCACGAGGTTTTGCACCAAATCCACAGAAAAAAGTGCAAAAAATGACAACAAAGAGACACAAAAACTCCCGCACAAACACACAAAGCTTCAGGCGCGCAGATTCACATCCGCCCACGGGTCCACGGAGGGGTTCAACCCAAAAACTGGATCTGTGACTGAGTGGAATTTAATCCGCGATAAAACACGCGTGGCGTGAAAAGTGCAGAAAGTCTTCACACCCCTAAAGTTTAATAAAGCGGGTAAAGAGAAGCGATCCGACCAAGAGCTCCTGTACTACTGAGGACCCGACTGCGAGTGTCTGCGAGTGCGAGTGCGAGTGCGTGTGCGTGTGCGTGTGCGTGTGCGTGTGCGTGTGCGTGTGTGTGTGTGTGTGTGTGTGTGTGTGTGTGTGTGTGTGTGTGTCGCGCTGCTGGCTGGGATCGAACCTGCTCGGGTGAAGCAGGGGGCGCTGTGGTGCACCTCCTCACGGACCATCACTTTTATTTATTAGGATTTTAACCTCATGTTTTACACACTGTGGTTCCATTCATGACAGGAACTTATTCAGTGTCTCCAGCTCACCTGACTGCACGTCTTTCGACTGTGGGAGGAAACCGGAGCTCCCGGAGGAAACCCACACGGACACAGGGAGAACATGCAAACCCTACACAGAAAGGACCCAGACTGCTCCAGCTGGGACTCAAACCCAGGAACTTCTTGCTGTGAGGCGACAGTGCTACCCACCAAGCCACCCCCATTCACTCACTCACTCATTCACCGCTTCGTCCTGGTCAGGGTTCCAATGAGTCCAGAGCCACTCGTGCCCACTGGTTAACAGTCAGGGACACACCCTGGACGGTGCACCAAGCACCCACACATTCCCTCCCTTACACATTTAGGAAAACTTCAGACAGGACAATCCACCTTCTGACTGATCTGTGTGTCCGCCTCACCCCTGCCCCAGGCGTTCTCTTTCATCCCAAACCCTCACACCCTCACCCCCTCAAACCCTACACCCCTACACCCCCCTCTATTCAGATCAATCCCATTTTCTTTTCATTTCAATCACTTCCTTATTTTAGTAAATGCTTCGCCCACGTCGCTCACACAACCAATCAGTTTCATTCCAGGCCCTGTATTTAGGATCAGTAGTTTTTAAAGTATTACACACACTCACACACACAATCATATACACTTACACACACACACACACACACAATCATATACACTTACACACACACACACACACACACACACAATCATATACACTTACACACACACACACACACACACACAATCATATACACTTACACACACACACACACACACACACACAATCATATACACTTACACACACACACACACACACACACACACAATCATATACACTTACACACACACACACACACACACACAATCATATACACTTACACACACACACACACACACACACAATCATATACACACACACACACAATCATATACACTTACACACACACTCACACACACAATCTTATACACTTACACACACACACACACACACTTACACACACATTATAAAACTTATCTTTGATATACTTATCTCATATTTATCACTATAAAATCTTTACTGTCACAAACACAAAACTTAACTTGATTAATTAATGCATTATGTAGTGATTATATATAAATATTGTAATATTTTGTAATGTTTTGTTGTTTCATGCCATATTTGGAGATTTTCCGGTTATAATCCAATACCTGGTGACGGCACTAATCACCCGGTTGATAACGACGCAGGGCTGGTAGGTCGTTGTTGACTAATTGAGTGGGCGGAGCTATAATTAACACTCAGCAGGTACAGGAGTATAAAAGACCTCCTCAGCAGTGGTTAAAGTATTGGTGTGTGTGCTTTGGGTGCAATGGCAGATCTAGGTGTTTCTCATGCCCTTGTGGGCCTCTTTGTGATTTTCTGCTGTCTTAGCAATGTAGCTGGAGCTCCTGAGAGCTGTAATGTGGTGGATGCTGAGAAGATTCCTTGTGGTGAACCTGGTGTAGCTGCTGCTCGCTGTGATGCCCTGAACTGCTGCTTCGATGGCCAGCAGTGTTACTATGGAAAAGCTGGTAAGGTCCTTCCTGAACTTCTCTTGAACTTCTCCTTTGGTTGGTCTTGTGTGTGCCCTGACTTTCTTCTTCTCCATGTTAGTTACTGTCCAGTGTACAAAAGATGGCCAGTTCATTCTGGTGGTGGCCAGAGATGCAACCCTACCTGGGATCAACCTGGATTCCATCAGCCTGATGGGAGGAAATTCTGGACCCTGTGGTCCTGTTGACTTCTCTTCAGCTTTTGCCATCTACCAGTTCCCTGTTACAGCTTGTGGAACCACCATGATGGTTGGTGTTCCAGGGTTTCACCACTTTATAGCTGGGTTGGTGTTTGGTAAAGTGGCTAAAGCTGTTTCTTCTCCCTATAGGTCCAGGATGGTTATGTGATCTATGAGAACAGGATGATGTCTGTCTATGAAGTTGGTGTTGGACCTCTTGGCTCGATCACAAGAGACAGTAACTTTGAGTAAGTTGCTTGAGAACATGGCTGCTTGAGAACATGGCTGATGTGTCTCTAATGCTCTTACTAATCTAACCTGTCCTTGGTCAGGGTTTACTTCCAGTGTAGATTTTCTGCTACGACCTTTGAGGCTGTGATTGTTGAATCCTACTCCCATGCTGATCCCTTGCCTGTTGTTGCTGCTGGACCTCTCACAGTAGAACTGAGACTGGCTAATGGTCAGTGTATCTCAACTGGCTGTAGAACTGGTAAGGAACTTGTTGGTTACACATCTCATGAGTCTAGTGTTGGAAGGGTTTGACTCTTTGCTCCTCCACCAGCACAAGAAGCCTACACTTCTTACTACAGTGAAGCTGACTACCCTGTGACCAAGGTTCTCAGGGAGCCTGTGTACGTTGAGGTGCGCATCCTTGAGAGGACTGATCCCAACATCGTTCTGGTTTTGGGACGCTGTTGGGCAACCACTACCTCCAACCCTAACAGCTTTCCTCAATGGGACCTTCTGGTGAACAGGTAAGTCTTTAAAGTGTTTTGTTTATAATCCAGACTTGATCTAATGGAAGCTAACACTGACCTCTGTCTTCCAAAGCTGCCCATACCAGGATGACAACTACAGGACCATACTGGTTCCAGTTGACTCCTCATCTGGACTGACTTTCCCCACACACTACAGAAGATTTGTCTTCAGCATGTTCACCTTTGTGGAACCTGAGTCCATGACTTACCTGCAAGAGATGGTACCTGCTCTTACTACTTGGTTCTCTTGAACAACCAGAGGTCCTTGCTCTTCCTAAAACCCTTCCCTGTTTCAGGTCTTCATCCACTGCACTACCGCCGTATGCGTTCCAAATGAAGTCGATGACTGTGAACCAAGATGCAGCAGGAAAAGTAGGTGGACTTCCATGTGGTTCAGTTCTCTTAGTTGGCTCCTTGTCTTCAGGTTTTTAACTGGTTCCTTTTTCTTGGTCCTCAGGGAGAGATGTCTCTACTGCTAAACCGGACTCTGCTAACAAATCGACCGTCGTGTCCAGTGGAGCAGTGATCTTTACAGATTCACCAAACCACACTGCCTAAACCTGTCCAAAGCTTTATGGAATAAAGATTTTGACTTGAATCTATTCTGTGGTTCTCTGGTTTTTCTTTAAACATGCTGGGGGAGTTTGTAGGGGTGTAAGACTTTACTACTCTAGGCCAGTATTACCTGCACTGTACCCAACACCACCCTTCTAAAATAGTTAAACCTTGAGCTTTACCTTGGTGGCAACCACCATGTGATCTAAAGTTGGTAACCATGTGGTGTAAGCTTGAAGTTCCAAGCAAGTGTGATATCTTGGTTCTAAGCAAGGTTTACTTTGTGTAAAACTTGGTAGTTGTCAAGTCTTGGCTTTATGGGTCATACAATGTGTGGCTGTTGCTGACCCTCACATAGCTATCCACTAGACTTGGCCCTTGAACAACTTTGTTCAGACTTTGAGCCAATGAACTTTGAAGACCTCAATGGTTATTCCTGGAGGCAGGGCCAGGTATCCTTGGCTTTTTGGTCCATTGGGAACCACGAGATTCAAGGCCTCCAAGATGAACATGTTCCTGGATCTTGATTAACTAAATCATCAAAAAACATCTGGTCAAGGAGGTTCTCGGTGATCTTTTGCACCAGTTCTTTGTCTTTATGCAGCTTTTAACCAACTTGAGGTTTTTTTTTTTGTTGTTTTTTTTTGGGAGCGTCTCATTGAGCTAACCTTCCAACCACAGCTTCTTGCAAACTGCCTTGATGGTTGAGAACTCCAACATTCAGACTGAGTCTTCATGTGGCAGAGACAAGAGGCAATTCTTTGTCATGCTTTTCCTAGCAGCCTGGAACAGTTTACTGGACATGTGCAGGAGATCTTAACACCCCAACAATTAGTTCTTTAAGCAGGACTTTAGAGGTTAAGGTACTGAACTAGTAATCAGTGTTGCTGGTTCAAGCCCTACAACTGCCAGGGTGTCACTTAACCCTGAAGTTTTTAAATACCATGTCCACTCACTGTCCACTCTATTAGACACTCCTACCTAGTCGGTCCACCTTGTAGATGTAAAGTCAGAGACGATCGCTCATCTATTGCTGCTGTTTGAGTCGGTCATCTTCTAGACCTTCAGCAGTGGTCACAGGACGCTGCCCACGGGGCTCTGTTGGCTGGATCTATTTGGTTGGTGGACGATTCTCAGTCCAGCAGTGATGGTGAGGTGTTTTAAAAACTCCAGCAGCACTGCTGTCTGATCCACTCCACCACCACCATGTCAGTGTCACTGCAGTGCTGAGAATCATCCACCACCTAAATAATACCTGCTCTGTGGTGGACCTGACCATTGAAGAACAGCATGTAGAGAAACAGATGGACTACAGTCAGTAATTGTAGAACTACAAAGTGCTTCTATATGGTAAGGGGAGCTGATAAAATGGACAGTGTAGGAACAAGGAGGTGGTTTTAATGTTATGGTTGATCAGTGTACATTATAAATATACAGTATAAATTTGGCGACTAATCTCAGCAGGATTTGTTAGTCGGCCCTTTGGGGGCCCCCATAATGCAGACGTGGCCCTCGGTGAGAATGAGTTTGACTCCCCCGGAGCTCCCGGAGGAAACCCACACGGACACAGGGAGAACATGCAAACCCTACACAGAAAGGACCCAGACTGCTCCAGCTGGGACTCAAACCCAGGAACTTCTTGCTGTGAGGCGACAGTGCTACCCACCAAGCCACCCCCATTCACTCACTCACTCATTCACCGCTTCGTCCTGGTCAGGGTTCCAATGAGTCCAGAGCCACTCGTGCCCACTGGTTAACAGTCAGGGACACACCCTGGACGGTGCACCAAGCACCCACACATTCCCTCCCTTACACATTTAGGAAAACTTCAGACAGGACAATCCACCTTCTGACTGATCTGTGTGTCCGCCTCACCCCTGCCCCAGGCGTTCTCTTTCATCCCAAACCCTCACACCCTCACCCCCTCAAACCCTACACCCCTACACCCCCCTCTATTCAGATCAATCCCATTTTCTTTTCATTTCAATCACTTCCTTATTTTAGTAAATGCTTCGCCCACGTCGCTCACACAACCAATCAGTTTCATTCCAGGCCCTGTATTTAGGATCAGTAGTTTTTAAAGTATTACACACACTCACACACACAATCATATACACTTACACACACACACACACACACACAATCATATACACTTACACACACACACACACACACAATCATATACACTTACACACACACACACACACACACACACAATCATATACACTTACACACACACACACACACAATCATATACACTTACACACACACACACACACACACACACAATCATATACACTTACACACACACACACACACACAATCATATACACTTACACACACACACACACACACACAATCATATACACTTACACACACACACACACACACACACACAATCATATACACTTACACACACACACACACACACACAATCATATACACTTACACACACACACACACACACACACAATCATATACACTTACACACACACACACACACACACACAATCATATACACTTACACACACACACACACACACACACAATCATATACACTTACACACACACACACACACACACACACACACAATCATATACACTTACACACACACACACACACACACACAATCATATACACTTACACACACACACACACACAATCATATACACTTACACACACACACACACACACACACACACACACACAATCATATACACTTACACACACACACAATCATATACACTTACACACACACACACACACACACACAATCATATACACTTACACACACACACACAATCATATACACTTACACACACACACACACACACACACAATCATATACACACACACACACAATCATATACACTTACACACACACTCACACACACAATCTTATACACTTACACACACACACACACACACTTACACACACATTATAAAACTTATCTTTGATATACTTATCTCATATTTATCACTATAAAATCTTTACTGTCACAAACACAAAACTTAACTTGATTAATTAATGCATTATGTAGTGATTATATATAAATATTGTAATATTTTGTAATGTTTTGTTGTTTCATGCCATATTTGGAGATTTTCCGGTTATAATCCAATACCTGGTGACGGCACTAATCACCCGGTTGATAACGACGCAGGGCTGGTAGGTCGTTGTTGACTAATTGAGTGGGCGGAGCTATAATTAACACTCAGCAGGTACAGGAGTATAAAAGACCTCCTCAGCAGTGGTTAAAGTATTGGTGTGTGTGCTTTGGGTGCAATGGCAGATCTAGGTGTTTCTCATGCCCTTGTGGGCCTCTTTGTGATTTTCTGCTGTCTTAGCAATGTAGCTGGAGCTCCTGAGAGCTGTAATGTGGTGGATGCTGAGAAGATTCCTTGTGGTGAACCTGGTGTAGCTGCTGCTCGCTGTGATGCCCTGAACTGCTGCTTCGATGGCCAGCAGTGTTACTATGGAAAAGCTGGTAAGGTCCTTCCTGAACTTCTCTTGAACTTCTCCTTTGGTTGGTCTTGTGTGTGCCCTGACTTTCTTCTTCTCCATGTTAGTTACTGTCCAGTGTACAAAAGATGGCCAGTTCATTCTGGTGGTGGCCAGAGATGCAACCCTACCTGGGATCAACCTGGATTCCATCAGCCTGATGGGAGGAAATTCTGGACCCTGTGGTCCTGTTGACTTCTCTTCAGCTTTTGCCATCTACCAGTTCCCTGTTACAGCTTGTGGAACCACCATGATGGTTGGTGTTCCAGGGTTTCACCACTTTATAGCTGGGTTGGTGTTTGGTAAAGTGGCTAAAGCTGTTTCTTCTCCCTATAGGTCCAGGATGGTTATGTGATCTATGAGAACAGGATGATGTCTGTCTATGAAGTTGGTGTTGGACCTCTTGGCTCGATCACAAGAGACAGTAACTTTGAGTAAGTTGCTTGAGAACATGGCTGATGTGTCTCTAATGCTCTTACTAATCTAACCTGTCCTTGGTCAGGGTTTACTTCCAGTGTAGATTTTCTGCTACGACCTTTGAGGCTGTGATTGTTGAATCCTACTCCCATGCTGATCCCTTGCCTGTTGTTGCTGCTGGACCTCTCACAGTAGAACTGAGACTGGCTAATGGTCAGTGTATCTCAACTGGCTGTAGAACTGGTAAGGAACTTGTTGGTTACACATCTCATGAGTCTAGTGTTGGAAGGGTTTGACTCTTTGCTCCTCCACCAGCACAAGAAGCCTACACTTCTTACTACAGTGAAGCTGACTACCCTGTGACCAAGGTTCTCAGGGAGCCTGTGTACGTTGAGGTGCGCATCCTTGAGAGGACTGATCCCAACATCGTTCTGGTTTTGGGACGCTGTTGGGCAACCACTACCTCCAACCCTAACAGCTTTCCTCAATGGGACCTTCTGGTGAACAGGTAAGTCTTTAAAGTGTTTTGTTTATAATCCAGACTTGATCTAATGGAAGCTAACACTGACCTCTGTCTTCCAAAGCTGCCCATACCAGGATGACAACTACAGGACCATACTGGTTCCAGTTGACTCCTCATCTGGACTGACTTTCCCCACACACTACAGAAGATTTGTCTTCAGCATGTTCACCTTTGTGGAACCTGAGTCCATGACTTACCTGCAAGAGATGGTACCTGCTCTTACTACTTGGTTCTCTTGAACAACCAGAGGTCCTTGCTCTTCCTAAAACCCTTCCCTGTTTCAGGTCTTCATCCACTGCACTACCGCCGTATGCGTTCCAAATGAAGTCGATGACTGTGAACCAAGATGCAGCAGGAAAAGTAGGTGGACTTCCATGTGGTTCAGTTCTCTTAGTTGGCTCCTTGTCTTCAGGTTTTTAACTGGTTCCTTTTTCTTGGTCCTCAGGGAGAGATGTCTCTACTGCTAAACCGGACTCTGCTAACAAATCGACCGTCGTGTCCAGTGGAGCAGTGATCTTTACAGATTCACCAAACCACACTGCCTAAACCTGTCCAAAGCTTTATGGAATAAAGATTTTGACTTGAATCTATTCTGTGGTTCTCTGGTTTTTCTTTAAACATGCTGGGGGAGTTTGTAGGGGTGTAAGACTTTACTACTCTAGGCCAGTATTACCTGCACTGTACCCAACACCACCCTTCTAAAATAGTTAAACCTTGAGCTTTACCTTGGTGGCAACCACCATGTGATCTAAAGTTGGTAACCATGTGGTGTAAGCTTGAAGTTCCAAGCAAGTGTGATATCTTGGTTCTAAGCAAGGTTTACTTTGTGTAAAACTTGGTAGTTGTCAAGTCTTGGCTTTATGGGTCATACAATGTGTGGCTGTTGCTGACCCTCACATAGCTATCCACTAGACTTGGCCCTTGAACAACTTTGTTCAGACTTTGAGCCAATGAACTTTGAAGACCTCAATGGTTATTCCTGGAGGCAGGGCCAGGTATCCTTGGCTTTTTGGTCCATTGGGAACCACGAGTTTCAAGGCCTCCAAGATGAACATGTTCCTGGATCTTGATTAACTAAATCATCAAAAAACATCTGGTCAAGGAGGTTCTCGGTGATCTTTTGCACCAGTTCTTTGTCTTTATGCAGCTTTTAACCAACTTGAGGTTTTTTTTTTTTTTTTTTTTTTTTTTTTTTTGGGAGCGTCTCATTGAGCTAACCTTCCAACCACAGCTTCTTGCAAACTGCCTTGATGGTTGAGAACTCCAACATTCAGACTGAGTCTTCATGTGGCAGAGACAAGAGGCAATTCTTTGTCATGCTTTTCCTAGCAGCCTGGAACAGTTTACTGGACATGTGCAGGAGATCTTAACACCCCAACAATTAGTTCTTTAAGCAGGACTTTAGAGGTTAAGGTACTGAACTAGTAATCAGTGTTGCTGGTTCAAGCCCTACAACTGCCAGGGTGTCACTTAACCCTGAAGTTTTTAAATACCATGTCCACTCACTGTCCACTCTATTAGACACTCCTACCTAGTCGGTCCACCTTGTAGATGTAAAGTCAGAGACGATCGCTCATCTATTGCTGCTGTTTGAGTCGGTCATCTTCTAGACCTTCAGCAGTGGTCACAGGACGCTGCCCACGGGGCTCTGTTGGCTGGATCTATTTGGTTGGTGGACGATTCTCAGTCCAGCAGTGATGGTGAGGTGTTTTAAAAACTCCAGCAGCACTGCTGTCTGATCCACTCCACCACCACCATGTCAGTGTCACTGCAGTGCTGAGAATCATCCACCACCTAAATAATACCTGCTCTGTGGTGGACCTGACCATTGAAGAACAGCATGTAGAGAAACAGATGGACTACAGTCAGTAATTGTAGAACTACAAAGTGCTTCTATATGGTAAGGGGAGCTGATAAAATGGACAGTGTAGGAACAAGGAGGTGGTTTTAATGTTATGGTTGATCAGTGTACATTATAAATATACAGTATAAATTTGGCGACTAATCTCAGCAGGATTTGTTAGTCGGCCCTTTGGGGGCCCCCATAATGCAGACGTGGCCCTCGGTGAGAATGAGTTTGACTCCCCCGGAGCTCCCGGAGGAAACCCACACGGACACAGGGAGAACATGCAAACCCTACACAGAAAGGACCCAGACTGCTCCAGCTGGGACTCAAACCCAGGAACTTCTTGCTGTGAGGCGACAGTGCTACCCACCAAGCCACCCCCATTCACTCACTCACTCATTCACCGCTTCGTCCTGGTCAGGGTTCCAATGAGTCCAGAGCCACTCGTGCCCACTGGTTAACAGTCAGGGACACACCCTGGACGGTGCACCAAGCACCCACACATTCCCTCCCTTACACATTTAGGAAAACTTCAGACAGGACAATCCACCTTCTGACTGATCTGTGTGTCCGCCTCACCCCTGCCCCAGGCGTTCTCTTTCATCCCAAACCCTCACACCCTCACCCCCTCAAACCCTACACCCCTACACCCCCCTCTATTCAGATCAATCCCATTTTCTTTTCATTTCAATCACTTCCTTATTTTAGTAAATGCTTCGCCCACGTCGCTCACACAACCAATCAGTTTCATTCCAGGCCCTGTATTTAGGATCAGTAGTTTTTAAAGTATTACACACACTCACACACACAATCATATACACTTACACACACACACACACACACACAATCATATACACTTACACACACACACACACACACAATCATATACACTTACACACACACACACACACACACACACAATCATATACACTTACACACACACACACACACAATCATATACACTTACACACACACACACACACACACACACAATCATATACACTTACACACACACACACACACACAATCATATACACTTACACACACACACACACACACACAATCATATACACTTACACACACACACACACACACACACACAATCATATACACTTACACACACACACACACACACACAATCATATACACTTACACACACACACACACACACACACAATCATATACACTTACACACACACACACACACACACACAATCATATACACTTACACACACACACACACACACACACAATCATATACACTTACACACACACACACACACACACACACACACAATCATATACACTTACACACACACACACACACACACACAATCATATACACTTACACACACACACACACACAATCATATACACTTACACACACACACACACACACACACACACACACACAATCATATACACTTACACACACACACAATCATATACACTTACACACACACACACACACACACACAATCATATACACTTACACACACACACACAATCATATACACTTACACACACACACACACACACACACAATCATATACACACACACACACAATCATATACACTTACACACACACTCACACACACAATCTTATACACTTACACACACACACACACACACTTACACACACATTATAAAACTTATCTTTGATATACTTATCTCATATTTATCACTATAAAATCTTTACTGTCACAAACACAAAACTTAACTTGATTAATTAATGCATTATGTAGTGATTATATATAAATATTGTAATATTTTGTAATGTTTTGTTGTTTCATGCCATATTTGGAGATTTTCCGGTTATAATCCAATACCTGGTGACGGCACTAATCACCCGGTTGATAACGACGCAGGGCTGGTAGGTCGTTGTTGACTAATTGAGTGGGCGGAGCTATAATTAACACTCAGCAGGTACAGGAGTATAAAAGACCTCCTCAGCAGTGGTTAAAGTATTGGTGTGTGTGCTTTGGGTGCAATGGCAGATCTAGGTGTTTCTCATGCCCTTGTGGGCCTCTTTGTGATTTTCTGCTGTCTTAGCAATGTAGCTGGAGCTCCTGAGAGCTGTAATGTGGTGGATGCTGAGAAGATTCCTTGTGGTGAACCTGGTGTAGCTGCTGCTCGCTGTGATGCCCTGAACTGCTGCTTCGATGGCCAGCAGTGTTACTATGGAAAAGCTGGTAAGGTCCTTCCTGAACTTCTCTTGAACTTCTCCTTTGGTTGGTCTTGTGTGTGCCCTGACTTTCTTCTTCTCCATGTTAGTTACTGTCCAGTGTACAAAAGATGGCCAGTTCATTCTGGTGGTGGCCAGAGATGCAACCCTACCTGGGATCAACCTGGATTCCATCAGCCTGATGGGAGGAAATTCTGGACCCTGTGGTCCTGTTGACTTCTCTTCAGCTTTTGCCATCTACCAGTTCCCTGTTACAGCTTGTGGAACCACCATGATGGTTGGTGTTCCAGGGTTTCACCACTTTATAGCTGGGTTGGTGTTTGGTAAAGTGGCTAAAGCTGTTTCTTCTCCCTATAGGTCCAGGATGGTTATGTGATCTATGAGAACAGGATGATGTCTGTCTATGAAGTTGGTGTTGGACCTCTTGGCTCGATCACAAGAGACAGTAACTTTGAGTAAGTTGCTTGAGAACATGGCTGCTTGAGAACATGGCTGATGTGTCTCTAATGCTCTTACTAATCTAACCTGTCCTTGGTCAGGGTTTACTTCCAGTGTAGATTTTCTGCTACGACCTTTGAGGCTGTGATTGTTGAATCCTACTCCCATGCTGATCCCTTGCCTGTTGTTGCTGCTGGACCTCTCACAGTAGAACTGAGACTGGCTAATGGTCAGTGTATCTCAACTGGCTGTAGAACTGGTAAGGAACTTGTTGGTTACACATCTCATGAGTCTAGTGTTGGAAGGGTTTGACTCTTTGCTCCTCCACCAGCACAAGAAGCCTACACTTCTTACTACAGTGAAGCTGACTACCCTGTGACCAAGGTTCTCAGGGAGCCTGTGTACGTTGAGGTGCGCATCCTTGAGAGGACTGATCCCAACATCGTTCTGGTTTTGGGACGCTGTTGGGCAACCACTACCTCCAACCCTAACAGCTTTCCTCAATGGGACCTTCTGGTGAACAGGTAAGTCTTTAAAGTGTTTTGTTTATAATCCAGACTTGATCTAATGGAAGCTAACACTGACCTCTGTCTTCCAAAGCTGCCCATACCAGGATGACAACTACAGGACCATACTGGTTCCAGTTGACTCCTCATCTGGACTGACTTTCCCCACACACTACAGAAGATTTGTCTTCAGCATGTTCACCTTTGTGGAACCTGAGTCCATGACTTACCTGCAAGAGATGGTACCTGCTCTTACTACTTGGTTCTCTTGAACAACCAGAGGTCCTTGCTCTTCCTAAAACCCTTCCCTGTTTCAGGTCTTCATCCACTGCACTACCGCCGTATGCGTTCCAAATGAAGTCGATGACTGTGAACCAAGATGCAGCAGGAAAAGTAGGTGGACTTCCATGTGGTTCAGTTCTCTTAGTTGGCTCCTTGTCTTCAGGTTTTTAACTGGTTCCTTTTTCTTGGTCCTCAGGGAGAGATGTCTCTACTGCTAAACCGGACTCTGCTAACAAATCGACCGTCGTGTCCAGTGGAGCAGTGATCTTTACAGATTCACCAAACCACACTGCCTAAACCTGTCCAAAGCTTTATGGAATAAAGATTTTGACTTGAATCTATTCTGTGGTTCTCTGGTTTTTCTTTAAACATGCTGGGGGAGTTTGTAGGGGTGTAAGACTTTACTACTCTAGGCCAGTATTACCTGCACTGTACCCAACACCACCCTTCTAAAATAGTTAAACCTTGAGCTTTACCTTGGTGGCAACCACCATGTGATCTAAAGTTGGTAACCATGTGGTGTAAGCTTGAAGTTCCAAGCAAGTGTGATATCTTGGTTCTAAGCAAGGTTTACTTTGTGTAAAACTTGGTAGTTGTCAAGTCTTGGCTTTATGGGTCATACAATGTGTGGCTGTTGCTGACCCTCACATAGCTATCCACTAGACTTGGCCCTTGAACAACTTTGTTCAGACTTTGAGCCAATGAACTTTGAAGACCTCAATGGTTATTCCTGGAGGCAGGGCCAGGTATCCTTGGCTTTTTGGTCCATTGGGAACCACGAGATTCAAGGCCTCCAAGATGAACATGTTCCTGGATCTTGATTAACTAAATCATCAAAAAACATCTGGTCAAGGAGGTTCTCGGTGATCTTTTGCACCAGTTCTTTGTCTTTATGCAGCTTTTAACCAACTTGAGGTTTTTTTTTTTGTTTTTTTTTTTTGGGAGCGTCTCATTGAGCTAACCTTCCAACCACAGCTTCTTGCAAACTGCCTTGATGGTTGAGAACTCCAACATTCAGACTGAGTCTTCATGTGGCAGAGACAAGAGGCAATTCTTTGTCATGCTTTTCCTAGCAGCCTGGAACAGTTTACTGGACATGTGCAGGAGATCTTAACACCCCAACAATTAGTTCTTTAAGCAGGACTTTAGAGGTTAAGGTACTGAACTAGTAATCAGTGTTGCTGGTTCAAGCCCTACAACTGCCAGGGTGTCACTTAACCCTGAAGTTTTTAAATACCATGTCCACTCACTGTCCACTCTATTAGACACTCCTACCTAGTCGGTCCACCTTGTAGATGTAAAGTCAGAGACGATCGCTCATCTATTGCTGCTGTTTGAGTCGGTCATCTTCTAGACCTTCAGCAGTGGTCACAGGACGCTGCCCACGGGGCTCTGTTGGCTGGATCTATTTGGTTGGTGGACGATTCTCAGTCCAGCAGTGATGGTGAGGTGTTTTAAAAACTCCAGCAGCACTGCTGTCTGATCCACTCCACCACCACCATGTCAGTGTCACTGCAGTGCTGAGAATCATCCACCACCTAAATAATACCTGCTCTGTGGTGGACCTGACCATTGAAGAACAGCATGTAGAGAAACAGATGGACTACAGTCAGTAATTGTAGAACTACAAAGTGCTTCTATATGGTAAGGGGAGCTGATAAAATGGACAGTGTAGGAACAAGGAGGTGGTTTTAATGTTATGGTTGATCAGTGTACATTATAAATATACAGTATAAATTTGGCGACTAATCTCAGCAGGATTTGTTAGTCGGCCCTTTGGGGGCCCCCATAATGCAGACGTGGCCCTCGGTGAGAATGAGTTTGACTCCCCCGGAGCTCCCGGAGGAAACCCACACGGACACAGGGAGAACATGCAAACCCTACACAGAAAGGACCCAGACTGCTCCAGCTGGGACTCAAACCCAGGAACTTCTTGCTGTGAGGCGACAGTGCTACCCACCAAGCCACCCCCATTCACTCACTCACTCATTCACCGCTTCGTCCTGGTCAGGGTTCCAATGAGTCCAGAGCCACTCGTGCCCACTGGTTAACAGTCAGGGACACACCCTGGACGGTGCACCAAGCACCCACACATTCCCTCCCTTACACATTTAGGAAAACTTCAGACAGGACAATCCACCTTCTGACTGATCTGTGTGTCCGCCTCACCCCTGCCCCAGGCGTTCTCTTTCATCCCAAACCCTCACACCCTCACCCCCTCAAACCCTACACCCCTACACCCCCCTCTATTCAGATCAATCCCATTTTCTTTTCATTTCAATCACTTCCTTATTTTAGTAAATGCTTCGCCCACGTCGCTCACACAACCAATCAGTTTCATTCCAGGCCCTGTATTTAGGATCAGTAGTTTTTAAAGTATTACACACACTCACACACACAATCATATACACTTACACACACACACACACACACACAATCATATACACTTACACACACACACACACACACAATCATATACACTTACACACACACACACACACACACACACAATCATATACACTTACACACACACACACACACAATCATATACACTTACACACACACACACACACACACACACAATCATATACACTTACACACACACACACACACACAATCATATACACTTACACACACACACACACACACACAATCATATACACTTACACACACACACACACACACACACACAATCATATACACTTACACACACACACACACACACACAATCATATACACTTACACACACACACACACACACACACAATCATATACACTTACACACACACACACACACACACACAATCATATACACTTACACACACACACACACACACACACAATCATATACACTTACACACACACACACACACACACACACACACAATCATATACACTTACACACACACACACACACACACACAATCATATACACTTACACACACACACACACACAATCATATACACTTACACACACACACACACACACACACACACACACACAATCATATACACTTACACACACACACAATCATATACACTTACACACACACACACACACACACACAATCATATACACTTACACACACACACACAATCATATACACTTACACACACACACACACACACACACAATCATATACACACACACACACAATCATATACACTTACACACACACTCACACACACAATCTTATACACTTACACACACACACACACACACTTACACACACATTATAAAACTTATCTTTGATATACTTATCTCATATTTATCACTATAAAATCTTTACTGTCACAAACACAAAACTTAACTTGATTAATTAATGCATTATGTAGTGATTATATATAAATATTGTAATATTTTGTAATGTTTTGTTGTTTCATGCCATATTTGGAGATTTTCCGGTTATAATCCAATACCTGGTGACGGCACTAATCACCCGGTTGATAACGACGCAGGGCTGGTAGGTCGTTGTTGACTAATTGAGTGGGCGGAGCTATAATTAACACTCAGCAGGTACAGGAGTATAAAAGACCTCCTCAGCAGTGGTTAAAGTATTGGTGTGTGTGCTTTGGGTGCAATGGCAGATCTAGGTGTTTCTCATGCCCTTGTGGGCCTCTTTGTGATTTTCTGCTGTCTTAGCAATGTAGCTGGAGCTCCTGAGAGCTGTAATGTGGTGGATGCTGAGAAGATTCCTTGTGGTGAACCTGGTGTAGCTGCTGCTCGCTGTGATGCCCTGAACTGCTGCTTCGATGGCCAGCAGTGTTACTATGGAAAAGCTGGTAAGGTCCTTCCTGAACTTCTCTTGAACTTCTCCTTTGGTTGGTCTTGTGTGTGCCCTGACTTTCTTCTTCTCCATGTTAGTTACTGTCCAGTGTACAAAAGATGGCCAGTTCATTCTGGTGGTGGCCAGAGATGCAACCCTACCTGGGATCAACCTGGATTCCATCAGCCTGATGGGAGGAAATTCTGGACCCTGTGGTCCTGTTGACTTCTCTTCAGCTTTTGCCATCTACCAGTTCCCTGTTACAGCTTGTGGAACCACCATGATGGTTGGTGTTCCAGGGTTTCACCACTTTATAGCTGGGTTGGTGTTTGGTAAAGTGGCTAAAGCTGTTTCTTCTCCCTATAGGTCCAGGATGGTTATGTGATCTATGAGAACAGGATGATGTCTGTCTATGAAGTTGGTGTTGGACCTCTTGGCTCGATCACAAGAGACAGTAACTTTGAGTAAGTTGCTTGAGAACATGGCTGATGTGTCTCTAATGCTCTTACTAATCTAACCTGTCCTTGGTCAGGGTTTACTTCCAGTGTAGATTTTCTGCTACGACCTTTGAGGCTGTGATTGTTGAATCCTACTCCCATGCTGATCCCTTGCCTGTTGTTGCTGCTGGACCTCTCACAGTAGAACTGAGACTGGCTAATGGTCAGTGTATCTCAACTGGCTGTAGAACTGGTAAGGAACTTGTTGGTTACACATCTCATGAGTCTAGTGTTGGAAGGGTTTGACTCTTTGCTCCTCCACCAGCACAAGAAGCCTACACTTCTTACTACAGTGAAGCTGACTACCCTGTGACCAAGGTTCTCAGGGAGCCTGTGTACGTTGAGGTGCGCATCCTTGAGAGGACTGATCCCAACATCGTTCTGGTTTTGGGACGCTGTTGGGCAACCACTACCTCCAACCCTAACAGCTTTCCTCAATGGGACCTTCTGGTGAACAGGTAAGTCTTTAAAGTGTTTTGTTTATAATCCAGACTTGATCTAATGGAAGCTAACACTGACCTCTGTCTTCCAAAGCTGCCCATACCAGGATGACAACTACAGGACCATACTGGTTCCAGTTGACTCCTCATCTGGACTGACTTTCCCCACACACTACAGAAGATTTGTCTTCAGCATGTTCACCTTTGTGGAACCTGAGTCCATGACTTACCTGCAAGAGATGGTACCTGCTCTTACTACTTGGTTCTCTTGAACAACCAGAGGTCCTTGCTCTTCCTAAAACCCTTCCCTGTTTCAGGTCTTCATCCACTGCACTACCGCCGTATGCGTTCCAAATGAAGTCGATGACTGTGAACCAAGATGCAGCAGGAAAAGTAGGTGGACTTCCATGTGGTTCAGTTCTCTTAGTTGGCTCCTTGTCTTCAGGTTTTTAACTGGTTCCTTTTTCTTGGTCCTCAGGGAGAGATGTCTCTACTGCTAAACCGGACTCTGCTAACAAATCGACCGTCGTGTCCAGTGGAGCAGTGATCTTTACAGATTCACCAAACCACACTGCCTAAACCTGTCCAAAGCTTTATGGAATAAAGATTTTGACTTGAATCTATTCTGTGGTTCTCTGGTTTTTCTTTAAACATGCTGGGGGAGTTTGTAGGGGTGTAAGACTTTACTACTCTAGGCCAGTATTACCTGCACTGTACCCAACACCACCCTTCTAAAATAGTTAAACCTTGAGCTTTACCTTGGTGGCAACCACCATGTGATCTAAAGTTGGTAACCATGTGGTGTAAGCTTGAAGTTCCAAGCAAGTGTGATATCTTGGTTCTAAGCAAGGTTTACTTTGTGTAAAACTTGGTAGTTGTCAAGTCTTGGCTTTATGGGTCATACAATGTGTGGCTGTTGCTGACCCTCACATAGCTATCCACTAGACTTGGCCCTTGAACAACTTTGTTCAGACTTTGAGCCAATGAACTTTGAAGACCTCAATGGTTATTCCTGGAGGCAGGGCCAGGTATCCTTGGCTTTTTGGTCCATTGGGAACCACGAGTTTCAAGGCCTCCAAGATGAACATGTTCCTGGATCTTGATTAACTAAATCATCAAAAAACATCTGGTCAAGGAGGTTCTCGGTGATCTTTTGCACCAGTTCTTTGTCTTTATGCAGCTTTTAACCAACTTGAGGTTTTTTTTTTTTTTTTTTTTTTTTTTTTTTTGGGAGCGTCTCATTGAGCTAACCTTCCAACCACAGCTTCTTGCAAACTGCCTTGATGGTTGAGAACTCCAACATTCAGACTGAGTCTTCATGTGGCAGAGACAAGAGGCAATTCTTTGTCATGCTTTTCCTAGCAGCCTGGAACAGTTTACTGGACATGTGCAGGAGATCTTAACACCCCAACAATTAGTTCTTTAAGCAGGACTTTAGAGGTTAAGGTACTGAACTAGTAATCAGTGTTGCTGGTTCAAGCCCTACAACTGCCAGGGTGTCACTTAACCCTGAAGTTTTTAAATACCATGTCCACTCACTGTCCACTCTATTAGACACTCCTACCTAGTCGGTCCACCTTGTAGATGTAAAGTCAGAGACGATCGCTCATCTATTGCTGCTGTTTGAGTCGGTCATCTTCTAGACCTTCAGCAGTGGTCACAGGACGCTGCCCACGGGGCTCTGTTGGCTGGATCTATTTGGTTGGTGGACGATTCTCAGTCCAGCAGTGATGGTGAGGTGTTTTAAAAACTCCAGCAGCACTGCTGTCTGATCCACTCCACCACCACCATGTCAGTGTCACTGCAGTGCTGAGAATCATCCACCACCTAAATAATACCTGCTCTGTGGTGGACCTGACCATTGAAGAACAGCATGTAGAGAAACAGATGGACTACAGTCAGTAATTGTAGAACTACAAAGTGCTTCTATATGGTAAGGGGAGCTGATAAAATGGACAGTGTAGGAACAAGGAGGTGGTTTTAATGTTATGGTTGACCAGTGTACATTATAAATATACAGTATAAATTTGGCGACTAATCTCAGCAGGATTTGTTAGTCGGCCCTTTGGGGGCCCCCATAATGCAGACGTGGCCCTCGGTGAGAATGAGTTTGACTCCCCCGCTGTAGAAGAATTAAAATAGAGACTGAAGAGGAAATAGGAATATAACTGGGCCAGTGGTCCTGATTGTCTGAAGGTGTTGCTGTGATTAATATTTTCCATTTATGATGTAAACAGGAAGTAAAACAGCGCAGGAGACATGAGTTTGGGTTCGGATCCTCCTACGCTCGCGCTGACTGTTAGCGTTTACAGCGGCGTGATTTTATGTGCTGAAGCTACGTCAGCAGTTATGTTGGGTTTTTTTCAGAGCTTGTAAATCTCCAGATAATAAACGGACAGGAAATAAATACTTGGCTGCGTTTATAACGTCCTGCACCGTAAAACCTGACATTATGGTTTCGTTAAATATACAGACGATCGACGACACCTGCTGACCACACAAACCGGCACCGGACAGTTTGTTCTGACATTTTGATAAAGCAAACACCACAGTGCTCATACTCTATATAGCTGAACCAAAAGTATGTGGACACCTGACCATAAGCTCTATGAATCCTGATTCTGAGTCCGAATCTCAGCTCTGCTTCCGGTCGGCTCGGCGCCCCCTAGTGCCAGCAGGAGACAAAATCAGCCGCTAGTCTGCTGGGTGGGAAAAGACGTGACAAAAAAAAAAAGTGGGCGGGGTCTTCGGCGCTGTGTAAGGACCCTGGTTAGAGATCAGCGCATGACTCTCCATGTGTGAGACCGACCTCACGCGCCGATCCACCAAAATATGGGTGAATAAAAAGGGAGGAAGGGCATCTCAGGAGAATCAGGGTCTCGAGCAGAGGAAGGGGAACTGACTAAGACCAAACTGGGAGAAAAAGGGAGAATTCATCAGCTCAGTTTCTGCTCCAGGGTCCAGAAGCATTTAACTGAAGCTCTACACCAGTTAAAAACACCTGAAGTCCGTCAATAGAAGACGTGTCTATATACTTTTGGTCATGCAGTGTCTCTCTGTGCCGGATGTATAAAACACACGAGGTATACATGCACTGTCGAGGAGGGAGATGTTTTGGAAATGCAAAAATAAGAAGCGATGCATTAAATAATGATGAGCGGCATGGTGGAGGAGCCAGCGCGGCCCCCGAGCAATAAAAGTGCAAATATATTCCACATCAGTGTGTGTGTGTGTAGGTGGATGGAGGTGATATTATTACATATATATGGGGTTTTTATGATTATATACCGAGAACGACACAGAGAGAATTAAAGTCGAGCTGAGACGTACAGAACACGAGAATCAGAAATAAAGAGACGGAATATAAACGAGGTGAAGAATTTCATATA
The DNA here is from genome assembly GCF_030014385.1 of Trichomycterus rosablanca. Lineage (NCBI taxonomy): Eukaryota > Metazoa > Chordata > Actinopteri > Siluriformes > Trichomycteridae > Trichomycterus > Trichomycterus rosablanca. The sequence goes on from NC_086007.1 coordinate 950,921, forward strand.
TTAGCTGCTGTTATTATTATTACTATTATTTATTATTATTATTATTACTATTATTTATTATTATTATTATTATTACTATTATTATTATTTATTACTATTATTATTATTGTTTATTTATTATTATTATTATTGTTATTAATATTATTATTTATTATTATTATTATTATTTATTATTATTATTTATTATTATTATTATTGCAATCCAATCACATGCATCCAATGTTTCCGGTTGGTCTCTGACCCACTGCAGCCTTGATCAGAGAATGAATGAATGAATGTGGACCGGCAGGTTAGACTCGAATTGCCCCCAGCATGACGCACATAAACTCGTATCATTTATACTACATAAATCATAAACGTTCAACTTTTTGTGCCATCAGTTTAGGGAAGATCCTGGGTTTCAGCGTGATAATTGATAATATATATACAGCAGTACCTTGTAACTCAACGTCCCCTAAACTCAAAATCTGTGAAACTTGACGCCTTTCGTTGAGAAATTTGCACCTTAAACTGGACATTTGTGTGACTGTTGCTTTGTTCGACACTCGGCTTGATCGGTAAACCCTCATCAGCGTGTGAATCTGATCTGAATCTGCATCAGTGTGGAATAAGGTTCAGATCCAGGGTTACGGCTCCACATGTATCTGTGTTTATCTGGATTCTCCTCCCTGTTTCACTTTTAAACTTGTGTTACAGCTCCAGCTTCTGAGAAACGGTGAGAATCAGAATCAGCTTCTCCCAGAGTCTAAAACGCTTCTGGTTGAAAATAAAGCTTAACGTGGTTTAATGTAGTAAAAGAAGGAGACAGGAGCACTAAACTTCTCTTCATTATTACTGCTCATAAGTTCCTCCACTAATCACATTCCTCACTCGCTGTTTTACTACAATAAGTCACGCTAAGTTTTGTGCACCGCCGTCACACTTCATAGGAAATAACGGCACAGCGTCGGTGCTGAAGGGAATACGGTATTCCAACATCGAGCATCTCCAGCATTAAGAAGCATCAGGAAACAATAAAGAAGTAAAACTAAAGTGCAGCTTTTATTGTCTTTTTATTGATGTGTAACTGTTAGTAATTGTATTTCAGTGTGTTTATATTATATTTGTGTTATTTTCAGTGTTTAAGTGTCAAAAACAACCTCATTATTTTACATGAGACTAAAATATCTGCAGCTCCACGGGACCATGGACGCATTAACAGGTTCCCCAAACGTCCTTATGGGAACAAATACCTCGAAACTCAACGTCTTTAAAACACTCCCAGAATCGACTGATGTCCAGTTTAAGGGTACCGCTGTATTATTATATTTCATTGTTATATTGTTGTTACTACTTGCATTGCTTTTCTTACATTTTTATGTGTATATCTGTAACGTTTTAATATATTGTATATTTTAAATTGTTATAATTTTCTTTCTATATTTTTAAAAACTGTAATCACACTTTGGCAGTGTAAATGATGAACGTCCGTATTTTATCGTGCCAGTACAAAGCCACGTATGAGTCTGGGTTTGAGTTTGGTGGATGTCGGAGCTCTTAATGCTTAATGTATGTGCATGTGTGTGGGGGAGGGAGTGTATATTTATGGGGGAGGTGTGTGTGTGTGTGTGTGTGTGTGTGTGTGTGTGTGTGTGTGTGTGTGTGTGTGTGTGTGTGTGTGTGTGTGTGTGTGAGAGAGGTTGAATGTACATAATTATGAGTGTGTTGGGGGAGGGTGTGTAAGTATGTGTGTGTGTGTGTGTGTGTGTGTGTGTGTGTGTGTGTGTGTGTGTGTGTGTGTGTGTGTGTGTGTGAGTGAGTGAGAGAGGTTGAATGTACATAATTATGAGTGTGTTGGGGGAGGGTGTGTAAGTATGTGTGTGTGTGTGTGTGTGTGTGTATGTAGTGGGGGGATGGTGTGTGTGTGTGTGTGTGTTGCTCCCGCAGTGCAGCTGAATTCTCTTACTGTGGAACTGAAATAGAAAAAAAACACTGCTTCATTTTGATCAGGGTTGCAGTGGGTCCTGAGCCATACTAAAACACTGGGCCCAACTCAGGAATAAACTCAGGACAGAATGACACATCATAGGGCCCAGGGTTCTAATCTCATTATTCTAATCGCAGGGTTCTAATCTTAGTGTTCCAACCCCAGTGTTCCAACCCCAGTGTTCTAATCCCAGTGTTCTAATCCCAGTGTTCTAACCCCAGTGTTCTAATCCCAGGGTGCTAATCTCATTACTCTAATCGCAGGGTTCTAATCTTAGTGTTCCAACCCCAGTGTTCTAATCCCAGTGTTCTAATCGCAGGGTTCTAATCTTAGTGTTCCAACCCCAGTGTTCTAATCCCAGTGTTCTAATCCCAGGGTTCTAATCCCAGTGTTCTAACCCCAGTGTTCTAATCCCAGGGTTCTAATCCCAGGGTTCTAATCTCATTACTCTAATCGCAGGGTTCTAATCTTAGTGTTCCAACCCCAGTGTTCTAATCCCAGGGTTCTAATCCCAGGGTTCTAATCTCATTACGCTAATCGCAGGGTTCTAATCTCAGGGCTCTAATCTCAGGGTTCTAACCCCAGTGTTCTAATCCCAGTGTTCTAATCCCAGGGTTCTAATCTCATTATTCTAATCGCAGGGTTCTAATCTCAGGGTTCTAATCCCAGGGTTCTAATCTCAGGGTTCTAATCCCAGGGTTCTAATCTCATTACTCTAATCGCAGGGTTTTAATCTCAGAGTTCTAATCCCATTTTTCTAATTCCGGCGGTCTTATTCCATTATTTTAATACCATGGTTCTAAACTCAGTATTCTAATTCTATTGTTGTAATCCCATCATTCTGATCTTAAGGTTTCAATCCCAGGGTTCTAATCCCATCACTGTAACCCCATCGTTCTAATTCCTTTGTTTTAATCCCAGGGCTCTAATCCTATTATTTTACTACCATTTTAATCCTATTGTTCTAATCCCATCATTCTGATCCCAAGGTTTCAATCTGAGAGTTTGAATGTCTGATTGGGATAAATAAACTGTTATTATTGTTTTGGTGAGCGCTGGTGTGGTGACAGCGTGGTGACGGTGTAATAAAGGTGTGGTGACGGTGTGGTTCTCCCGCTGCGTGTGTTATAAGAAGTAACGGTTGGGTGTACGACTGACCGCCCGGCCGCTCCTGGGTTGATGTGAAGCGTTCCTTACTCCTCCGTCTCTGAGTTTGGGATTATTACTCTGAAGCTTTCAGATCAGATCCAGTTTGCTGTTTGATTTTGGACGCGGAGCTCTCGAACCCGTCATGCGGCAGAGAGCCCAAACCACGAGCTCCAAGTGTTCCTGGTCCATCTCCTGGACGTGTGTTCTGTACGGAGCGTGACGTCGTTCATTTGTCGGAGTCATTTGTTTGGATCTCGTTCCTCTTTAAACCTGATTAGACCCTATTTGTACACACACACACACACACACACACACACACACACACACACACACACACTCTTGAGCAGTGAGATTGATTCAGGCTCTTACAGCGAGTACATCATCATCATCATCATCATCATCAAATGAAATCATGTCACTGTGACTTATAGAAAAATAAATTCTCAGTGGCGTCGCTCATCATCTCCTCCTTTCTTCCATTTCTTCTTCTTCTTCATCCTCCTTCCTGAGTGGCTCCAAAACATCAAACAAAGGAGAAATGATCTGATTTCTGTTTTTAACAGCACATTTATTAAAAAATAAGGTTCCTAAATTTTTGGGGGGTTGTTTTAAATATTCTGATATTTAAATACTCAAATAAATTTATTCATGATTTATTTTCACTCCTGCTCATCCTGGTCGGGTTGTAATGTGTCCGGCCGACTCACACACGTAAACACACGTAAAGTTGATTTATAGCAGCCAATCCACCTTCCGTACTGTCTTTAATTCTGGATGAAAACCACAGAAAAGAAAAAGAAGAAACAGTAAAAAAAGAATAAGAAGAACTAAAAGAAGAAGAAAAACTGAAAGAAGAATAAGAAGAACTAAAAGAAAAATAGGAAAAAGAACTGTAAGAAAAATAAGAACTAAACGAAGAATAAAAAGAACTAAAAGAAGAATAAAAAGAACTAAAAGAAGAATAAGAAGAACTAATAGAATAGGAAAAAGAACTAAAAGAAGAATAAGAAGAACTAAAATAAGAAGAAAAACTGAAAGAAGAGGAAGAATTAAAAGAAGAAGAACTAAAAAAAGTAAAAAGAGAAGAAGTAAAAGAGGAAAAAGAATAAAGCACTAAACTAAGAAGAAGAAGTTAAGGATAAAGAGGTAAAAGAATAAAAAGAACTAAAAGAATAATAATAAGAAGGAAAAGATAAAGAAGTAAAAGAAGAAAAAGAAGAAATAGTAAAGGAGGAAGACAAAAGATAAAGAGGCAAAAGAAGAAAAAGAAGAAGTAAAAGATTAAGAAGAACTAAAGGAATAAAAAGCACTAAAAAGAAAAAGAGAAAGTAGGAAAAATAAGTTAAAGAAAAATAATAATAAGAAAAGCTAAAAGAAGAACAAGAAAAGAAAGTAAAGGAAGAAGTAAAAGATAAAGAAGTAAAAGAAAAAAAGAGAAGCACTAAAAGAAGAAGAAGTAACATAATAATAATAATAATAAGAAGAAGAAGAAGAAGAACTAAAAGAACTAAAAGAAGAAACAGAAGGAAGGTTTTGGAGCGGTTGAGTCCTGATCTGAGAACCCAGCTGAGATGCTGAACCTGATCAGAACTGTTCAGTTCTGTCAGAACATCTGAGAGGAGAATCTGAATCTGTACAGGACGTGTTCTGATTACCAGTCGTTCTATTAAACTGGGAGATTTTGGCCAGCATGTGCTTACTGGTTCCAGTCCAGGTCCTGAGACAGTTAGAGACAGTTGTAGCCTAGTGGTTAAGGTACTGGACTAGTAATCAGAAGGTTGTCGGTTCAAGATCCACCACTTTCATGTTCTAATTCATCCCAAAATCGATCAGTAGCTTTGAGGTCAGGCCACAGTTCCTCCACACCAAGCTGTTCCTCTACACCATGTCATGCTGGGACCCAGAAAGGGCCTTCCCTAAACCGATGCTACAAAAAGTTAGCTGCAGCGATGAGCTGCGTTCACTGACGAGGGTTTTCTGAAGGAGTCCAGAGTCCATGATGGTTTTTAATGCAGCATTTTGACCATGTTATGGACTGTAGAAGGAACTGCTGGACCATTGAACAAACTTCAACCAATCCCTGCTCGCTATTGCTCCCTTTTTACCCAATCATGACCTGTCACTGGGTTTTTGTAAGGTTAAGGTACTGGACTAGCTATCAGAAGGTTGTCGGTTCAAGTCCCATCACTGCCAGGTTGTCACTGTTGGGCCCTTGAGCAAGGCCCTTAACCCTCAATTGCTTGGACAGTATACTGCCACAGTACTGTAAGTCACTCTGCATAAAAGCGTCTGCTACATGCTGACAATGTAAAAATTTAAACGTCCGTCTGCTTCACCCAGACAGACGCAGAACGTCTCCGCCCGGCTCCGCCCCTCCGCCCGGCTCCGCCCGCCTCCTGTTCTCTTTCCATTAGCGCTGGAATAACCGGCGTCGTCCCGAAAAGTGGGGTGTCGAATATTTATCGAGCGGTGATTAATGAATAGTCGCGAGAGGTTCGGCGGCGCTCAGGTGTGCTCGGGATGCTAATAAACAGTAAAAACGTCTACCCAGAATGCACCTGTGTTTAATAGAGCCGCTGTGCGGTGTGTAAATGTGTGTGTGTGTGTGTGTGTGTGTGTGTGTGTTATTAAACAGGAGAACTGGGTTATTTCCTTCCACAACAACATCTCATAAACTATTCTGACAGACTAATAAACTACAGCGAGCTGCACAGCGGGGGGAAGGGAGAGAGAGAGAGAGAGAGAGAGAGAGAGAGAGAGAGAGAGATACACTCGCTCTCGCACAAAAGAGAGAGCAAATAAATATAGAAATAAAACAAGAAAGGAAAAAACATCAATCACTGAGGATTAGTATTATTTCAGTTTCCATGGAAACCCTGCTCCGAAGCGGTTCGTATCTGCGCCGTTTATTACGCCGCTTTTTAGATTGTATATATTGAAACTATAGCGAATACGCTCGAGATGAAAGGAAATAAATAAATATATAAATAAACAGCATCGTCATGGCAACATCTAGAATCCTCATCACTGTTTCTCGAGTCTCTGTTTGCTGAGATGTACAGATTTGCGTCTGAAGGACTCGTCGGAGTGAACGAGGCTCTTTAAAGCACGGAGACTCGACGTTATTCGCTTTTAACCCAAAATTTAGTCTGCTGGGGAGTTTCGGGCCCCTGGGTGTCATGATTTGGGCCCCGGACCTCACCACAGGTCTGCAGCACCTTCAGAAGAACGGAGATTTGACCTCCGGTGTATTATATAGGATTATATGGTGAGGCTATAATAGGAACAGTGAAGCACGGTGGTGGTAGTTTGATAGCGTGACGGTGCTTTGCTGAATCAGGACCTGGATGGCTTAGGTAAGGTCATCAGTCTGTGAGTTGAAGCTGAGCCCACCAGCACTGGGATTCTGGATTCTCAGGGTTCGAATCTCAGCTCTGCTACCAGTTGGCTGGGCGCCCAACAGCAAGAGGGTCCTGGGTTTGATTCCCAGGTGGAACGGTCCTGTTTTTTTCTGTGTGGTGTAGCAACAGTGAAGTGCGGTGGTGGTAGTTTGACAGCGTGATGGTGTTTTGCCACATCAGGACCTGGATGGCTTAGGTAAGGTCATCAGTCTGTGAGCTGAAGCTGAGTACACAGCCCTGGGATTTTGATCTTTCCAATTTTAAATCTCAGCACTGATGATTAGCACTGTCGCCTGACATCAAGAAGGTCCTGGGTTTGAATCCCAAATAGAGCGGTCATGGGTTTTTCTGTGTTGTGTTTGCATGTTCTCCCACAGTCCAGAGACATGCAGTCAGGATAATTGGAGATACAAACCTCACCACAGACCTGCAGCACCTTCAGAGGAACGGATATGCTCTGGTGGCCTCTTATGATCATCTGAATTATCTGGACCTTACATCAGGTGACATCATCTGTCCATGAGCTGAAGCTTTGTACGTAATGTCAAGCTCACGGACAGATGACGTTACCTGATTTAAGATCCAGGTCCTGATGCAGCACAGCACCATCATGCTGTCAACCTACCACCACCGTACTTCACTGTTACTATTATAGCCTCACTATAGAATGCTGTATAATGCATAATAAAATGCAGCGCTGAGGTTCTCGATTCTCAGGGTTTGAATGTCAGCTCTGTTTCCCGTCGGCTGGGCGCCCCCTAGTGCCTGAAGCAGGCAAAGTCAGCCACAAGTCTGCTGGGTGGGAAAAGATGGGACTAAAAAGTGGGCGTGGTCTTCGATGCCGTGTAAGAACCCTGGTTAGTAGTTGAGAAGTGGAGGAACGTGGAGATCAGAATGTGATTCTCCACACGCGAGACCAGCCTATCCACCAAAGTATGGGGTGGTGGAGAGTGCAGGGTGTTTCCTCCGTTACGCCCAGTGTATTGCACCCACCGTGACCCTGACCAGGATAAAGCAGCGATACAGGTGTGTATTAGGGTGGAACAGTTTTGTTGCTTTAATAGCTGGTCTGTATCAGTCACCATAACGCAGCACATTAAACAAAATCCTCTGTGTTTTTGTTCCTCTATCAGGTATAATAATAATAATAATAATAATAATAATAATATAATAAAGCTCGTCTGACTGAGGTCACGTGAACATAACGTGTTTATAATAGAAACGATCACGTCTGTGGTGTAATCAATAACCTCGAAATGAAGCCGCGCTCGGATCCGAAATAACGACCTTCCACATTTCCTCCTCAAACGCTCGCCGCTAAATTAGATTCCTGATCTACACAAACGCTGGGTTCATTATTCCTCACCGTTTATTCTGCTTCTGTTCGAGACTCCGCCCGTGTGTGTGTGTGTGCGTGTGTGTGTGTGTGTGTGTGTGTGTGTGCGTGCGTGTGTGAGAGAGCGCAGAATCTAATTTATTTACTCCAATAATGAACAAACACCAGCTTCAGGTTATAAATGAATTCCACCTCATCAGTAATAAATCAGCTGATGGAAACACGACACCCACTGTGAAGTACGGTGGTGGACGCATCATGATATGCAGCTGCTTCTTTGTTTATAGTACTGGAGCATAAAACGTCCCTGAGGGAGACGAAGCACCATCTCAGCATCCACGAAACCAAATCCAGAACATTTCAACAGAACGTCCCTTCTTCCCCCAACTTAGTCATATCCAGTTCCCTCAGACGTGTGTAGAAGCCAACCGCTTCTTTTCACCTGCACTAGGTCAGTCCATCACAGGGCAAATACACACACACACACACACACACCTCAACACACACACATCACACCTTAAAACACACACATTCACACACCTCAACACACACACCTATGCACACACACACACACTTCAACACACACATAAACACACACCTCAACACACACACACTTACCTTAAAAAACACACCACAACACACACACATTCACACACCTCAACACACACACCTATGCACACACACACACACACACACACACTTCAACACACACATAAATGCACACCTCAACACACACACACTTACCTTAAAACACACATCTCAACACACACACACACACGCACTTACCTTAAAACACACACCTCAACACACACACATATATATGCACACCTCAACACACACACATTCACACACCTCAACACATGTACACCTTATAACACATACACACACACACCACACCTTAAAACACACACCTCAACACATACACACACACATCACACCTTAAAACACACACCTCAACACACACACATTCACACCTTAAAACACACACCTCAACACACACACATCACACCTTAAAACACACACCTCAACACACACACACATAAATGCACACCTCAACACACACACACACACACACACATAACACCTTAAAACACACACCTCAACACACACACACACATAACACCTTAAAACACACACCTCAACACACACACACACACACACACACACACACACACATAACACCTTAAAACACACACCTCAACACACACACACATAACACCTTAAAACACACACCTCAACACACACACATTCACACACATAAACGCACACCTCAACACACACAGACACTTCAACATTTACATTTTTACATTTTCAGCATTTAGCAGATGCTTTTATCCAAAGCGACTTACAGTCTAAGCAATTGAGGGTTAAGGGCCTTGCTCAAGGGCCCAACAGTGGCAACCTGGCAGTAGTGGGGCTTGAACCAGCAACATTTGGACTACTAGTCCAGTACCTTAACCATTAGGCCACAACTGGCCTATGCACACACACCTATGCACACACACTTCAACACACACATAAACACACACCTCAACACACACAGACACACAATTCAACACACACACCTCAACACACACAGACACACACACTTTAATTATCCTGCCTGCACGTCTTTAGACTTTGAAAGGAAACCGGAGCACCCGGAGGAAACCCACACAGACACGGGGAGAACATGCAAACTCCACACAGAAAGAACTCAGATCGCTCCACCTGGGAATCGAACCCAGGACCTTCCTGCTGAGAGATGAGGAATACATACAGCCTCCTGCTCAGTGACGTTCCTTATTAAGATCTTTATTAAACCGTCTGTATCGTTCTTGCAGTAAATAAATAAATGAAGCTGTTTTATGATCTTCAGGGATTTTTTAAAGCGTCGCGCTCTGCCAAAAACCAAAACTGGTGCCTCACTTCAGTGCCACTCAAACGATGTCCAAATGCGGCATGTTTACCACAGTGAAGCCGCCAATTAGCTCAGATTAACGTGTGATTTCATTCTGCTGTTATTCTGCAGATCCGGGACGGGAGCCAGAACAGAGTTCCACTTTCACTGAGAACACTTTTCCACCAAAAGAACTCTGGTTCTGGTTCTTGAACTGGTTCTGTTCGGGTGTTTTTTAGAGAACCGTCCGCGTTTCCACCAGTAGTTGGGAGCCGAGCCTGCATCATCAACGGTGGGCGTTACACAACGAACATAAAGAGTAACATGATGGTGGAGCGTGTAGATTAACTGTGGGGATTTGTGCTGCTGTTACAGACGTTCGTTTTTAAACAAAAAGCTTCGATCTATCGAACTATTGGTGATAAAGAGACGAGTTTGAATCTCAGCTCTGCTAAAGGTTGGCCTGCACCTACACAGAGACGGGGATAGTAGAGAACTGTGCGTGACTCTCTGTGCGTGATACGGATCTCCGTATGAACACTGGTGCAGGTGAAAAGAAGCGGTCGGTACTGCACACGTGTCGAACAGGGGGTGTGTTAGTCAGGAGTGGAGGGAATCAGGGAATTAGACATGACTAAAAAAGATTGGGTAACAGATGATTGGCTGATTTGATCATTAGAATAAAGAAAATAATCTGATTGGTTGATCAGGTGAGGGGGAGCAGATACAGAATCTAAAAGAGTAAAACATGAAAAGGTCAGGCGAGCGTTCGGACCGTCGGATTGTGAGCGATTCCGCGCGTCCGGGTTGATTTATAGCGGCTCGGATTGACGGAGGGCTCATTAATTAGCGTTAGCTGAAGATTGTGGGCTGACGAGGAAAGAAAAAGACGCGGCGCATTATAAAGGATGAATAATGTTCCCAAACAAATCCAGAACGAGAAAGCTGAGACACGACTGATGAACATTTATTAATGTTCACAATAAATAAATAAATAAACATAAATATAAATAAATATAAATAAATAAATAAAAATAAATAAATGAATAAATATAAATAAAGAAATAAATATAAATAAAAATAAATAAATAATACAATAAAAATAAACAAATAAATAAATATAAAGAAATAAATATACATAATAAAAATACATAAATAAAAATAAATATAAATAAATAAAAATAAATAAAAATAAATAAATAAAAATAAATAAATGAATAAATGAATGAATACATAAATAAATAAATAAAACTTTCTCACAAGCAGCAAACAATGAAGATTCAGCAAAACACCTGAACCCTGAAGAACGAGGAGGACGTGGAACAGGCGTCAGGGGTTCAAGAGCCAAGAGGTTCTAATAGAAGGTTTTTATTGTGGACTAATTCTGTCCGATCATCATCAGATCTCTAAACAGAGCTGGAAAAGACCTTCCCTAAATTGTTGATGTTTATTTATTTTATATAATGCCTGTATTACACCTGTAAGCAGCTGCTGTGGCTTTTTTGGCATCCTGTTCAGAAAGCATGAGCATTAATATGGAATTTTTTCACTCTTCAGGATTTTGGAGTGTGTCTGTGGGGATCTGTGCACATCGGCAGTTTAGGGAAGGTCCTTTCCAGCTCCAGCATGACTGTGCCCCCTGTGCACAAAGTGAGTTCTACAAAGAAATTACCGTACAGCCAAAAATATCTGGACACCTGAGCATGAGCTTTCTGGACGTCCCGCTCCACACAGAGATGTTAGCTGAGAAGACCTGGCTCACAACGGACGTTCCAATTCATCCCAAAAGTGTTCACTAGGGTTAGGTCTGATCAGATTGAGATGAGACGGTGATAAAACTGTGATCAGTTTTTGATCAGTTAGTGATGAGACAGTACAGTGGATTTTGTACTGTGAGGACTGGACGCTCTGTACTGAAATACAGACTGAACTAAACTCCTCATTTTCACAATCTCATCAGCTTCAGGACGTCTGGACTGTCCAGTCGGATATCAGCACGGTGTGTGAGCAACCAGCACCGATCATCAGAGCTCATCATCAGAGCTTTGTGTAGCAGGAACATACAATCTTTAATAATATGCAATAATAATAATAATAATAATAGTAATAATAATAATAATAATAGTAAAATAATAATAATAATAGTAATAATAATAATAATAATAGTAAAATAATAATAATAATAATAATAGTAAAATAATAATAATAATAATAATAGTAAAATAATAATAATAATAATAATAATAGTAAAATAATAATAATAATAATAATAGTAAAATAATAATAATAATAATAATAATAATAGTAAAATAATAATAATAATAATAATAATAGTAAAATAATAATAATAATAATAGTAAAACAATAATAATAACAATAATAATAATAAAATAAAAAAATAATAATAATTATTATTATTATAAAAATAATAATTGTAATAAAAATAAAAATAATTACAAAATTCATATTTATAAATAATAATAATCATCATCATTTAAGCGTCTTTGAGTATCTTGGAAAGTGCTATATAAATAAAATGTATTATCATAATAATATAAAATAATGGCAATAATTATAATACAAATTAATATTAATAAATGATAATATTCTAAAATAATAATATAAAAACTGACAACAATAATTATAATAAAAATATACATCATAATTATTATAAAAATATATTTTATAAAAAAGATAGTGATATTTATAAAAGTTATTAATAAAAAATAATATAAAAATAAAGACAATCATTATTAAAATATTGCTCTTAATAATTACATTTAATAAATGATAATAATAATATAAAAATGAAAAATAAAAAATAAAAAAAACAATAACAATCCTGATAATAATAATAGTAACAATAATAGTTTTCATAATTATTATTATAATGATTATAGTAACTACAATAATAATAATAATAATAATATCAATAACACTACTACTACTAATAATAAAAATACTAATAACAATGACAATAATAATAACATCAATAACAACAATACTACTACTATGAATAATTAATAATAATAATAATAATAATAATAATAATAATAGTTCTGGAGGAGTTGACTGTTGTATCAGCGTGGTACTTTAATATTTTTATTATAAAATCATTTTCTCCTGAAGTATTTTATGACCCAGGAGGAATCAGAGCTTGTTATGATCTCGTCCCTCGTTTATCCATCAGTACAGAGTTTAAAATATTTATATATTAAATATAAAAATAATAAAAAGCTTCACTCAAAAGTATTGGGACGCCCCTTCTGATTACTGAATTCATGTGTTACATCCACAGTGATCACTAACATGATAGATTCATCACCCTCACATGTACCCTTGTTATGGAACATGTACTGCCATGGACATTTTTTGGGATTGTGGGATGGGGGGGTGTTATAATGTTTTGGCTCACTGGTGTGTGTATATAAACACAGTGGATCGAGCTGATCTGTTATTGAAACAAACTGATTAAAGCCGCAGTAATTAGGCTGAATGTTAGATTCTATACGTCATCCTGCAGCACGGCGGTGTACTGTAACCACGGCAACCAATAAAGAAAATAAATGCATGATGGTTTGGTGCATTAAACCCCCACCAACCCCCCATCCATGCATCCAATCATCCAGCCAATCATGCAGGCATGCACTTGCTTACACAGCTGATCAGGGACCTCTGGTACAGACTAGTAATCACTCACTCACTCACTCACTCACTCACTCAGTGGTTTATTTCTTCACATCCTGGAAAGGTCTGTGCACCACCTACACCCCAACACCTCTACATTCTATAGTGTTAACATGTTCAGGTCAGCAAACACACAGAAGCACAGTGCAGCACAGAAATGCAGGTCTGTTCCCTGTACAGGTCATTTTTACTAAATCACACCTAATTAAATCAATAAAATAATAAAACTCAGTAAGAGGGTGTCAAAACTTTTGCAAAAAATAAAGTCACCCAGCAGAAACAGAGTTAATAAAACAGAAAAACGTGTCAGGACCATGACTGAATGTACAGCAGAGGAATAAAAATACGATGCCTTCTATATATAAAACTGTGTGTATATGGCGCCCCCTGCTGTTCATGTGAAATATACGGTCAAAAGTACGTGGACACCCTTCTGCTGCTTCTTCTCACATTTACATGTACATTTACATTTTCGGCATTTAGCAGATGCTTTTATCCAGAGTGACTTACAGTACTGTGGCAGTATACAGTCTAAGCAATTGAGGGTTAAGATTTGAACTTGAACAGATCACATAATTCTGTGTTCAGGAACTCCAGTGCTTTGATCTTAACCCAACTGAACACATATGGAATAAACTGGGACGGGATTGACTGATCAGAAATTTACTGGTACCGTTCTCCTGGCAACCGCCAAACCCAGACTCGTCCATCGGATTGCTGAACAGAGAAGCGTGATTCACCACTCCGGAGAACACGTCTCCACTGCTCTAGAGTCCAGTGGCGGTGTGCTTTACACCACTGCTTGGTGATGTAAGATCTGGATGCAGCTGCTCGGCCATGGAAACCCGTTCCATGAAGCTCTACACACTGTTCTTGAGCTAATCTGAAGGCCACATGAAGTTTGGAGGTCTGTAGTGATGGACTCTGCAGAAAGTTGGTGACCTCTGCGCACTATGTTCCTCAGCATCCGCTGACCCGCCCTGTTATTTTACGAGTTGCTGTCGTTCCCAATCGCTTCCACTTTGTTATAATAGCACTGACAGTCGACTGTGGAATATTTAGTAGCGAGGAAATTTCACGACTGGACTTGTTGCACAGGTGGCATCACGGTACCACGCTGGAATTCACTGAGCTCCTGAGAGCGACCCGTTCTTTCACTAATGTGTGTAGAAGCAGTCTGCATGCCGAGGTGCTCGGTTTTATACACCTGTGGCCATAGAAGTGATTGGAACACCTGAATTCAATTATTTGGATGGGTGAGTAAATACTTTTGGCAATATAGTGTAGATTGTGATTACAGCCTTGGAGCATATTAACATTCACCTAATAATGGGTTTTTAATAATAAAAATAATAATAAAAAAATATATCACTGTCATACTTCAGTGTAACCACAAGGTGGCGGTGTTGCACAAAATCAAACCCAAACTCACAGCAAAGCGCAAATACAAAAATAAACACCGAAACGTTCATGTTTATATTTATTAAAGTTTACATCATTTAATAAAAAACATCACGTTTACATTATTGTTCTTTATAAATGCTTTAAATTCTAAATGCTTTAAATTCTAAATACTTCAAAACACTCAGTAACTTTAATCGAATCCTTGATGCTAATTGTTTACTTCTAATGAATGTGCAGTAAATGTCATTTACCACGTGATTAATGAGGGTTTTTACATTTATAAATCATCAAAAATCATTAAAAACATCACCTGCACCCACAGAGAATCGTAAATCACGAATAAAACAATATACAATAAAAAAGTAACTCTAATAACACGACTAGCCAGGCTGAGATGACCTTAACTTATCCCAAACTGCCCAAAACTGGTCAAATACTCTGATTAAAAAAGGTTCTTGATTTGTCTTTCAGAACCTCATATCAGCTTATATAAATAAGGGTTCTGGGATTTGTTCCAGCTTTAAGCACCTTAATGTACTGAAAAATGATCTAAATGTGTCCTGGTCCACAATCTTACCTCAACTAAATGTGGATTTAAGTTCACATGTGCCCGAATTCAGATATTCTCAAACTGCCCCTTATATTAGTGGACGTTGTAGCCTAGCGGTTAAGGTACTGGACTAGTAGTCAGAAGGTTCCCGGTTTAAGCCCCACCACTGTCGGGTTGCTGCTGTTGGGCCCTTGAGCAAGGCCCTCAATTGCTTAGACAATATATAGTCACAGTACTGTAAGTCGCTTTCTCCCCGGACGTGTCCTCTTTTTGGGACCTAAACATTTCTAAATCATCAGAAATGAACAGACTCAGCTTTTCTAGCTATTCTTGCTATTCTCTGTGTTTTTTTGCACTGATTTCACCTTTTGATCCTATTATATAATAACATTATTTATAATAATCGTCCTCATTGTCGTTATCATTGGTTCTGATAGGTTTATTAAATTTCTAGCCCATACAATGTGGTCACAGGGGAAGAACATTTCAGAATCCCTGAGGAAGGCAACCGATACAAGACCTAGTCTGTGTCCGAGAGCAGTACGCGAGAGCGGTTAGTGAGTCCGAATACGTGGTTTACATTAAAAAGTACGCGAAAAAGTACCCAGATGACCTACTGCCTGGGCAGCCATTTTTGAGTATGCAAACGATGCACACTTACGGTCCGATAATGTATCCCATAATACAACTGGAGCTGCAAAGGCGTTCGTATCGAAGAAGAAAGATGGCGGTAAGCGGAGTAAGACAAACATCAAACATCTTATGATTAAGTACAATCCTGAAAAACGTTAGAACTGTTATAGAGAATAGTTATAACTGAGGTGATGAGACGTCGTGCATCACGTGACGTTGGTAAGATGGCGGACGTAGTACGTACGAGGTCGCGTCCATACTGCACACTCGCATACTGAAAGAAAGAGCGTACTGCATTACCTGCCGAGCAGTGCACACTGTCTCCAATCTAGTACATACTGTTAAAGTATGCGATTTCGGACGCAGCTCTAGTCTGAAAGATTCACGTTAAAATAATACACCATATGGCCAAATGTATGTGGACACCTTCAAGTATGTGGACAGCTTCAGGTGTTTCAGTCACACCCATATAAAATAAACGACACTGTTCCAGGTTTGATTGGTGAAATCTCTCCTGGTCCAGCATGATTCCATAAAGAACTTCAGTCGCCTGTGCAATCTATAACATCTCAAAAAAGCTGTTCCTGAAGAGTGGAGACTGTTCATGCTCATGATCAGGTGTCCACATACTTTTGGCTGGACAGTTTATAGTCTGAACTTTTAGTGGAACATATTTTGCTCACAAACTGAACCAAAACACATTAAAAAGCATCAAGGTTTACTCACCTTACATAGCAACAAGCATGTGTTTGCTAATTAGCTGTAAATGCTACATGCTAATGTGGCCCAGACTTTCCCTTTACAGATCATACAGTGTGATGATCACATAGCGCCACCTGGTGGTGTGGAAGCAGAAAAGCTCATAATGAGCTCATAAACATTTTCAGCATTTATCAGACACTTTTTATCCAAAGCAACTTACAGTACTATGACAGTATACAGTCTAAGAAATTGAGGGTTTAGGGCCTTGCTCAAGGGCCCAACAGTGGCAACCTTGTGCCCAGTGGTGGGGCTTGAACTGGCAACCTTCTGATTACTAGTCCAGTACCTTAACCACTAGGCTACAGCTGCTCTAGTAATCAGTTGTTTGTTCATTGTCTGTTTTTTTTTTTTTTTTTTTTGCCTTATCCTGGTCAGGGTTGCAGTGGGTGCAATTCACTGGGCGAAACGTAGGAAACACCCTGGACAGGTCGCCAGTCCATCAAGGCAAACACACACACACCAATACACACACACACACACACACTTTATACTGTGGAAGGAAACCCACACAGACACGGAGAGAACATGCAAACTCCACACAGAAAGGGGAATCAAACCCAGGACCTTATTGCTGTGAGGCGACAGTGCTACCCACCTAGCCTATACGTCAACATCTGTGCAGAACAGCTGGGGTCAGAGGAGTCTTGCTCAAGGGCCTAACAGGGATTCAAACCCACAACCTTTTAGTTGGTAACCCACAGGTCTACCCACTAGGCTCCCAAAAGAAGTTCAGACTCGTGTTAGCGCTCAGCGTCTCGTTCTGAGAGCTTCTGTGGCTCAGCGGTCGAGCTGTTGTTGCTCCGTGGGCTCGTTGGACTGACCGGGCACAAGCTCACGGCGAGGTGTCCACATACGTGTAGATAGATGCTGAAAATGCAGGTGAACTGGGGTGAACTGGGGTGAACTGGGATGAACTGGGATGAACTGGGATGAACCGAGCACTCTGGTCACTACAGTTCAGATTTTGGTTTCTCAGGATGCCCCAGAGTGACCCCCCCCGAGCGGTAAATGAACTCCAGTAACCCCTCCCAACCATGTTTGTCTTTCGCTGACACAACCGCCGGCCACAGGCGTTCCTGACCCCGCCAAAAAAGGGGGTTTCTAAAGTTCAGTTACATCAGCACCACGGTGAGGAACCGACGTTACACAAGATCACGAGGACCTTCAGCTGAGCTGCAACACGCAGGAGAGAAATCCTGCAAAGGTTCAACCTAGAGACCAACTGATTCAGAAACTCTGTATCACACTATGTGGACGCCAGTTCTAACTATTAAATTCATGTGTTTCAGCCACGACAGGTGCTAACAGGTGTAATAAAGAAGCTTCAGTGTCCTGCACAGAGCCCTGACCTCAGCCCCACTCAACAGCTCTGGGCAGGTGTAGCCTAGAGGTTAAGGTACAGGACTAGTAATCGAAAGGTTGCTAGTTCAAACCCCACTGCTGCCAGGTTGTCACTGTTGGGCCCTTCAGCAAGGCCCTTAACCCTCAATTGCTCAGACAGTATGCTTAAAGTATAATGAAAGCGTCCGCTAAATGTTGAAAATTTAAATGTAATGGATGAACCGAAACAGGCACAAATTCCCACACACAGACACGCTTCAATATTAAAGTCTTGTGAGAAGCTTCTCAAGTTCTAGCTGATAAGATCACACAGAGTTTTTACTTCGGATACTCGTCCTGATGTAACCCTCCTGTTGATCCCGGCTTGGGACCTGCACTCAGGGTGCACCGATGTGTCCCACCAGTGCCCAGGTTCACGTAGATTAGATTCCCATTTGCCGCGACCTTTGCACCCTTTACAGTGCTGTGGTTTTGATCTTGAAGGGATTGGGTTAGGACAGGGCTCCGGGTCTCTAGAAGACGTCTTTGGGGGGACGAACAACATCTAGTCCTCCTGTACAGTATCCCTGAGGATCAATCACTGCCTGTTCATCTCTGTTGGGAAACTCCAACTGGCTGTCGATGTCCTTCTGATGGACGACCACTGGTGCCCGAAGACTTCAATCTGTTGGGTACCTCCTCTTATCCTCTTAAGATTTGAAGACACTGAACACCAAGTGGACAGGAACTACTCTATTGCACCTTCTGAGATTCTACCCAGCATGGGAAGATCTACGTCTAAGTATTGGTTTAGTGCAGACCACTGGAGTTCCTCCAGCACAGGAACACAGGAACATTGGAACAGTGAGGAACACAGGAACGTTGGAACAGTGAGGAACACAGGAACGTTGGAGCAATGAGGAACCCTCTCAGTCTCAGTCAGGTTCTGTCACACTGTTGTTAAACACTTAATAGTTTTAAATCAATAAATGATTGATTTTAACTGGTGGCTGTGGGTGTTACTGACACACAGAAACTGTGGGAATAAAATGCGGCCACATACTTCTGGCTAAGTGCAGCATGTTCAGTGCTAAAGCCAATCATGTCTGTTCTGCTATCATGTGTTGGCTGATAGCACCTGCTGAGGTTCAAACCCGGATCTCTGCAACACTGGACTAGAATAACAGCGTAATTGCACCACTGAGTCTGAGTCTGTTTTCCAGGGGCTCGAGCGCAAGCTGTAAATTCTTGCCCTGACTCTGA
The DNA here is from genome assembly GCF_030014385.1 of Trichomycterus rosablanca. Taxonomy (NCBI): domain Eukaryota; kingdom Metazoa; phylum Chordata; class Actinopteri; order Siluriformes; family Trichomycteridae; genus Trichomycterus; species Trichomycterus rosablanca. The sequence continues at coordinate 970,271 of NC_086007.1, forward strand.
CCAGCTGAACCACCCTGATACTGATTTTAAGGTCTGGGCGGCTACATTTAACATGAAGTAAACAAATAAATACACACAACAACAGGTTATAAAAATGATTGTATTTATTTCTGTAATACCGTGTGTCCATCAGTCTGCAGGGAGGCGTGTCATGTCCCATCAGCACCGTCTCACAGACGTCTGACTTTATTAAATCACATTTTATTGTATAATAACAATATTACAGAAACCCACGTCTGTTACAGGCAGTAAATATTACTGATACCAGCGAGCAGAGCGGCGAGGTTTCATCTCAAAAGTGCTGTTAGTATCACGTTTATATAATTAAAAAAAACCTAAATTTAGTGCTGCTTCAAATCAAATCAAACAAAAGTGGTGAGATGATTTTTATAATTGCTCGATCTTATTAGTACTAAAGAAAAAGAAAAACATTATGTACACAATAAAAATATAGCTATATTAAAATAATATAGAAATATTCTAAGTAGATATTCAAATACAAAAAAAAGAAAACAAGAAAAAATAAAAGTAAACAAATTGAAAAAAAAAAAGAAAAAAGAAAAAAGAAAAAGAAAAAAAAAATAGAAAAATGAAAAACCAATAGAAATAAAATTTTTTTTAAAAACTACAGAAAAAAAAGTTAAAAAAAAGTAGAAAAAATAAAAATGAGAAAAACTAATAAAATAGAAAAAACAAGAAAAAACAAGAAAAAGAAGAAAAAAGAAAAAACTTAATTTACACAATTAAAACATTTTTAAAATAGAGAAACAGAAACAGAGATACAAAAAAGAAAAAAAAACTAAGAAAAAGAAAAACTTAATATACACAATAGAAATAATGATTTAAAAATATAAATTTTTTGAGTAGAGATAAAAATAGAAAAAAAGGAAAAACAGATTTTTATTCTGTTTCACCTCACAGAATAAAACTGATGTACAGTTCGCTTTATTTACATACAGACATTTGACACTTATTTAACTTTTCTGGTGGCAGCATCACGTTTCCTGATCACTCACTGTCATTTACACTATTTACAATAATCCCCGGCTCCCACACCCGGAGCTCTCACACCCGGAGCTCTCACCCTACAGCGTTTTGAGGCGGTATCTGAAGTCCACGTCGTAGGTGGGCTGTAAGATTCCCAGTCCGGTGCGGGACTGGTCCAGAGGAGGAACCTTCACCCCAGAGTCTAACAGCTCCATGTGGAAGTAGGACAGGACCAGAGCAAGGAACTGCTTAATCTCATGAACCGCGAAGAAGCGACCGGGACATTTAGTGACCCCGGAGCCGAAGGGCATGTAGAAATATCTCAGCTTACGTCCTCCGCGGGAAAAACTGGTCTTCTCCTGCCCGTTCTCATCCAGATAGCGGTCGTACTTATACATCTACGGGGGGAGAAAACAACAAAATGTTAAAACAAACAGAAAAAAAGAAAAACATAATGTAGATATATATATATTTTTTTTTAAATATAGAAAAACTAAGTACAGATACAAATAAAAAAATAGGGGGAAAACAGATTAAAAAATAGAAACAAAAGAAAAAAATAGTAAAAAAGAAAAAAAAATAGAAAAAAAGAAAAAAATTAAAAAATTTGAAAAAAGAAAAAAAAGAAAAGAAAAAAATAGAAAATAAATTAAGTAGAGATACAAATAAAAAATAGGAAAAAATATAGAAAAATGTAATATACACAATAGAAATAATTATTTAATAATATAGAATTTTTTAGTAGAGAGAAAGATTTTTATTCTGCTTCACCTCCGAATATAAATAAAATATGGAACTAAATAATAATAATGCCAGCTTAAATGTGTGTGAAGTTGTCGGTCGCTTTGTTATGCTTACAGAGAGCGTAAACATGTATGGAGGAACACACTATACTCTCTGTAGTTTTCCACCGCTCATGCCAGCATCTCGAACGGACAGTGGGAGTCGCTGTTGCAACCTGGGGTCGGTGGAGCGTGCACACGTCGGAGGGAGGGCGTGTCAGGAGAAGATACCCTGGTACGATAATGGATCAGCACTCACCAGAGGATCCTCGTAGATTTCGGGATCCAGATGCAGCATCTGTGGGTAGAGCGCCAGGACGTCGTCTTTACGGATCCTGTATGACTCCCTGTTGTCCAGATGAAGCAGGAAATCTTCTTTGGCCACTCGGACGTTCAGAGACGCGCTGGACAGCCGCATGGCTTCTTTAATGACGCTGTCTGGAGGCAGAAAAAAGGAACGGGTTTATTTTACACCCTCCAGTGCGGCAAAATGGTCAAAAGTATTCGGACGCCTGACCATGAGCATGTCGGACGTCTAGTTTTAAAAACAACCGCTATTAAAACAGAGCGACTTCTACATTTACAAGACACCTTTATTTAAAGTATACAGTCTAAGCAATTGAGGGTTAAGGGCCTTGCTCAGGGGCCCAACAGTGGCAACTACATCTGCGCTCTGTCTATCTACAGTATCTAGGGCTTTTTATAAGACTTTATAGTGAATCTGTGTAAGGGAATTTGTGCCTATTCAGTTAAAAGACGACCACATTTGTATGGCTGGGCACTAATTGATTTCACAGTCGGTGTTCCAGTTCATCCCAGAGCTGTTGAGTGGACCTGAGGTCAGGGCTCTGTTATTTATAGAGCTCGCTCATGCTGGGACACGGAAAGCCCTTCCCTAAACTTATATAACTGATTTATTACACCTGTTAGAAGGGCGTCCGGATACTTTTGACCCTACAGGGTAGCGTAACGTACCGAGTACAGGCATGTTATCCAGCTGTTCTCTGGTCAGGACCAGGCGAGGCTCTTTGGGATCGACCTTCTGGTTGGAGCTCTCGAACACGTTCCTCACCTCCTCACTCGCCGCCTTCATCGCTGCCGGGCATCTGAAACCAACACAGGAACTGAGTACACACATGCTTAAGTCTTCAGGTTTTGGAGTACGTCTGTCAGAATTTGTGTCCGTTCTGCATTCACAGAGCATTTGTGAGGTGAGGAACTAACACAGACCCTTGTGTGACCAGTTCCTCCTCACCAAACCAGGACTCATCAAAACTTTTAGGCCCCTTTAGTTTTATATTCTTTGTTATTTGTTCTTATATTCTTTATTTCACTGCAATTTCCTTTTGGGGATCAATAAAGTAACCAATCAATTGATCAACCAATTAATCAATCAATCAAACAAATAATCAATCAATCAAACAAATAATCAATCAATTAATCAAACAGTCAGTCAGTCAACCAATCTGTCAATCAATGAATCAATTAAACAATCAATCAGTCAGTCAGTCAGTCAATCAATCAATCAGTCAGTCAATCAATCAATCAATCAATCAGTCAGTCAGTCAGTCAACCAGTCTGTCAATCAATCAACTAATTAATCAATCAGTCAGTCAATCAGTCAGCCAATCAACCAATCAACTAATCAATCAACCAATCAATCAATTAATTAAACCAGGTCTTTATGGGTCTGGATTTGTACACAGAGGCACAAACAGATCCAGGGGCCCTAAGAATTAGACGGGGTGTCTGTATACTTTTGGATAAATCATGTATGTCCGGCGAACAAAAACGTTTGATAAGGGTACCGTCCACTCAGAGGTCACTGGGTACCACAAAATAATTGGAGCCTGGATGATGACAAACCAAAACACGTCCAGTGGAGATCATAACCAAGGGACGTCGAGTAGCTGATTAGGTAGATCTTCGCCGAGGGCGTCGATTAACCCCAATTGACCTCCATTAGCATTAAGACTTAAGAGCTTAAGAGTAATTAAGGCTAACGGTGCTCCTAACGACCTACCTGATGAGGTAGAAGAGACTCCAGAAGGTGGCGGGCAGGGTGTTGGCCTGTGAGGCCCACAGGATGGCCACGTGTGTCCGGGCCTTGCTGAGCTCGTTGAAGCTGGACAGCGAGTCGTTGAGCTGCATGCGGAGCGAGATCAGGTCGGAGACCTGAGTGCGTTTGTGGAGGTTCTCGTGCAGCATGGTCTTCGCCAGGTTCTCCCGCGCACTGTGGCCGCTCTTGAAGACGTGGATGGGCAGGCCGGCCACGAGCGCCGGGAAGATCTTGTCGAACTCCTTGAAGTTCTCCAGGGCGTTGAGGACCAGGGCCTTCTGGGCATGCTGGCGCGCAGCGCTCTGGTCGCCGTCCAGCTCCTTCCCGAAGAGCGTGAGGTAGCCGGACTCGAACATGACCTTGTAGCAGAAGGCGAAGATACCGTCCACCTCCCACTCGGAGCTGCTGGACTTGAGCATGTTGGACTGGAGCATGACGGTCTGTAGGTTCTCCATCATGTTCTCGATCAGGGAGGGGAGGGCGCTGCCCTGCAGGGTCTTCAGGAAGGTCTGGTGGAGGTTCTCCGTGGTGTAGCCGTGGCTTGGGTCCATGCTCTCGTGTCCGAACGCCTAGGGAAACAAAAAATAAGCAACTATGGGTCAAGGGCCCATGGTTCTCCTATGGGTCTGCTGGGTGCCCCCTAGTGCCTGCAGAAGATAAAATCAGCCGCTAGTCTGCTGGTTGGGGAAAAGATGGGACTAAAAAATGGGCCGGGTCTTCAAGGCTGTATAAGAACCCTGGTTAGTGGCCCGAGGCGCATGTACAGAAGTGGAGGAACGTGGAGATCAGGGCGTGACTCTCCATACGCGAGACCGACCTCATGCACCGATCCATTGAAGTACAGGTGAATAAGAAGGGGTCACAGCGGAGAGAGGGCGTGTCAGGAGAATATACCCTCCTCATACACCATCAGGTCTCCAGAAGTGGAAGGATAATTGGCTATGACTAAACTGGGTGAAAAAGTAAGACCAGGAGCTTCTTTACCTTGACGGAAGCGGCGAAGTGGAACTTCTTCCAGTCCAGGTGTCTCCCCTGCCGTAGGACCGAGTGGTACGAAAAGGGGTCGCACAGGAAGTGGACGTAGCGCCCGGCGATCTTGCAGGTGAAAATGTGCCCGTGCTTCTTCTGCCTGCTGCGGAGAAACTCCAGGGGGTTGGCACCGAACTGAAGGGCGCAACCCATGTACGGGATCCAGCCATTTTCCACCGGGGGCTCGCCGGGCTGTCTGGAAAAATACAGGAATATACCGGGTCAGTAAATACGTAGAATTGTAGCGTCTCTACTTATTTATTCTTTCTGTGCGGCATGGTAATAAATGACCCACGGACCGGTACCAGTCTGCGGCCCGGTGGTTGGGGACCCCTACCGTAGAATATAAAATATAAAATGTAAAACACACACATCAGAAGATTTTACTTCTGTTTATTACTCGTAATAGACGTGTGACGGTGGTGTTTTCTATTTTCGGATCTTTTTTACTATGATCGACTGCCTGGAACGTCTTTGTTCCATAAACACTGACTGTCGAGCTTTAGAAGATTGTGTGAAAGACGTTCGCTGCTGATCACGTGTAATATAAATAAACAAAGAAAGCAGCGCAGCGTCTGATCCCACGTCAGTATAAAGCAGACCTGGTTGCACAAACGACCCCTCTGACCCCCTCTTACCACCTGATAAACACACGTCTGGAGATTTCGGCACTTTTTGATTCTTTGCACCTTTGCTTTGAACGCCTCATCGGATCAGAACAGACAGTCTGGACGGTGGCAGCTCAGCAATAAGGGTACAGGACTAGTAATCAGAAGGTTGCTGGTTCAAGCCCCACATCTGTCAGCTTGCCACTGTTGGACCCCTGAGTTAGGCGCTGAACCCTCAATTGTTTGCAATGTGTACAGTCTCAGTTGTAAGGCGTCTGCTAAATGTTGACAGCGTATATACATATTTTGAAATATATATATATATATATTACACATACACATTATACATTATATATACATATTTTCACCCATATATATATAGATAGATAGATAGATAGATAGATAGATAGATAGATAGATAGATAGATAGATAGATAGATAGATAGATAGATAGATAGATAGATAGATATCTAAAATAAATAAATACATATATATACTTATATACACATAAATATAAAGACACTGGGTTTCTTTCCAGCCATGCAGACATCCATGCAAACTGCCCAGACAGACCTGACAGTCATGTGGAACCTATAGACAAGCCGTCTGAGCTAAACGCCTGAGCTAAACGCCGCTGCAGCCTGGAACGCTCGTAAATCAGAAACGCCAGGTGAATCCGGTCTCCCGAGCGGCGGAAGCGGCGCTGCTTTTGTTTGTAGAAGATTAACAGTGATGCTTTATGGGTGATAAAAAGCCTCCGGTGCTGCGGTGCATTTTACCTCCTGCGGATCCCCACGATGAGCCAGAGACAGCAGCAGAGCCCCACCACCACCGCCCAGATCAGGGCCACGCTCATCACCATGTCTGCAAGAGTGCCACAAGTGTCGGTGCTAAGACCCGTACGAATTCAGTTCTCCCCCCCTGAGGATTTTCAGTCTCACTCGGTGTGGGACGGAGCGACTCGAGCTTTTATAGTCTCAGCTGCGCACCGCGCACCCTGACGTCACGCCCACGGTAACCACGGCATCACTCCTGGACCCAAAACTCACAGCATAGAGAGTTTTTTATGCCTCTAGGAAAGCGGCGCATACCTCTAGGAAATCAATGAGTGTGTGTGTGTGTGTGTGTGTGGCCTTGACCAGAGTCCATGGACGCTTCCACCTGAGAGCCTGTAGACTGCCCTTTGGTAACACTGCCGCGTTGGGAAATCGATTCAAGGTCTTCGGATTTCTCTCGTTTATTTATTCGATCGTGTCGCAGGAACTGTTTTGGGAGCTCGGCGGGTTCGGCTCGGGGACGCGCTTGACCCCCGTGACCACCCTCGCCGAGAGCGTCTTCAGAAATTCCAAACATCAGCTGCGTGTGTGTTTCCGTGTGTGTTTTTTTTTTTTTTTTGCGTGTTTGGAGAGCTCAGGTTGGAACGCAGGGGTCAGATTCGAACCACTGATCGTGGGGTCGCGGACTGTCCGTTTCACCAATTTTGCACGGCGGCTTTGATCTTAAAGGTGCAAAAAAAAAAAAAAGTTTACACCGAGCACCACGACACGGCAGATCAGGTGGGGTTCGGGTTATCAGGAACGTTAATAAAGTGGTTTAAAGGTGCAGGAGTTTAAACAATGATACGAGGGAAATGACGTGCTTTTAACGTTTTGGAAACAGTTTAGGGATTTCCCTCGTCCAGGGTCAGTGCGTCACGACTTCAGAGGACCGGGTTCAAATCCTGAACCTGGTCAGGCGTCTGAGGAATGGAATACTGGATGACCAATCTCCTCCTTGCGGCTGAAGCAGCGCCTCCTAGAGTCTGGGAGCAGTGGAGGAATACATAGAGTGTAGTGTGTTCCTCCTTACATGTTAAATCGCTCTGTATGAATTCACCGCTGTCCAGGGTAAAGAAGCAACCGGTGACCTCTCACAGGCCAGCTAGTATGGGCACAACCCCCCCTCCCCCCACCCGGGTATGAATGTCAAATCTACCTGGTGCGACCCTTCTTCCTCTTCCGGAGACCCCGATGGCGTACGAGGAGGGTTTATTCTCCCGCTGATCTCCACATTTCTCCACTTCTGTACAGGCACCTCGGGATACTAACCAGGGTCCTTACACAGCGCCAAAGACCCCGCCCACTTTTTAGTCCCGTCTTTTCCCACCCAGCAGACTAGCGACCGGTTCTGTCCGCTGCAGACACTAGCGCCCAGCCGACCGGTAGCAGAGCTGAGACTCGAACTCTAATTAGAGGAATGTCCAGAATCCCAGTGCTGGTGCGCTGGTGCTGACTTTGCATTGCTGCACCCTGGACGTGCACCGCTGTGCCAAGGTTGGTGTGCTATCAGGGTTGTTACCTCGGGCGACCCCGGTCTAAAGCCAACCGAGGTGATTCGGGAAAATTTGGACCTGCGAGCGGAGGAAAGGCAAACATGTGTCCAGCATGGGAGAACTGTTTCCACACTTTAGCCAAAATTATCTGGACACCCCTTCAGATTATCGACCTACTGATTACAAAGTGAGGTAAAGACGGGGTCGGATCGGTTTGGTGGAGGAACTTCAGAGACCTGCACACAGCCCTGACCTTAACCATACTGAAAGTCTTGGGGATGAATTGGAACTTCGAATGCAAGCCAGTCCACTCGTGAATGGACACAAATTCCCACAGACACAGACAGTCCGAATCCTTCTGGAAAGCCTTCTGACTGTCCAACATGCTGACATTTACATCTTCAGCATTTAGCAGACGCTTTTATCCAAGCGCCCTACAGTACTGTGACAGTAAACTGTGTAAGCAATTGAGGGTGAGGGGCCTCGCTCAAGGGCCCAACAGTGGCAACCTGGCAGTGGTGAGGCTTAAACCAGCGACCTTCTGATTACTAGTCCAGCACCTTGTCCACTAGATAGCACTTTGGGCTGTCAATACAAAGGTTGAGAGTTTGAATCCTGGCTCTGCCATGCAGCCACTTTTGGGCCCTTGAGCAAGGCCCCTAACTCTCCAGGGGCGCTGTACAATAAGAATTGTGTTGTGCTGCACACCTGTATTCAATATGTATTAACAGCTGAACTGCCGGTGTTACTGTCCACAGTCGAGCAAGCTTTACATCACCATATGATAGGAGAGCCTTCAAATAAAGGGGAAACGTTCAGCAGAGAAAACACATCATACAAAAGATCAAAGAGGTTTTCGGACAAAGTGGTTTGTGTTCCAGTCATTCAGTCACATACAGAGTATAGCATAATGCCAAAAGTATGTGGACACCCAACCATGAGCTTGTTGGACCTCCGATTCCACAAGCATGAACATTCAGAGTTAGCCGTGAATGGCTTTACTGGTCATTTCTTCCACGTGTTGCTGGAAGAGGTTGCCATGTCCACATTAATCCAACAAAACTGTTTTTTTTTTTACACACACTATGTGTCCAAAAGTTTGTGGACACCCTTCTTAATAAGCGATTTCAGTAGTTTTAGCCATACTCATTACCATTGTGGGTATAAAATCAAAAATATGAATAAATTTGATGCTTCCAACTTCGTTGTATCAGTTTGTGGGAAAATAAAAATAAATGGGTTTTTTTTAGCTGTTTTAAAAGTTTCTGTTTTGAATGGATCATTAATTTGGTCCAAAGGGACCACATGGGGTCGGGATTACTTCAGAAAACTCAGGTAAATATCAACAATATCCAGAATCTCTCTGGGCTCAGGCTGATCTGAGCTGGACAGCCGGGTAACACCGAGGTAACTATCATTCAGTACAGGTCACATTTGGATGAAGGGTTACTGAGGGTCACTGATGGTTCAGTATAAAGCAGAACCCAAAAAATCCAGCAAAAGCGAAGCTCCTGAGCTCCTGAGGTTCTGAGATCCAACATGACGTGAACTGAATTTTTAGGTTTTGGGTTCAGTGCTGCTGTTCTACACTCGTTCACGTTTCCACCGTCCTTCTTCACTCATCTTCATCAGCAACGAAAGCAAGTCGAGCTGTGAGGTGCCGGTTTTGAAGCAGGGGCCTCAGCATGACTTTAATCCCATAAAAATATTAAGCTCACTCGACTGTGATCAGTGTATGACACTAACTGAGAGCACGACAGCGTTAAGGGAGAACGCAAATACGTTATCAGGAACACAGCACTAAAAAAACAATGCTGCATTAAATTAAACAAAAAATATTACAAATGCTGCATTAATTAAAATAATTTTTAAAAAGCAGCATTAACTAAAACAAAAATATATTTTTTTAAATTAATTAAAAGAAAAATATTTTTAAAAATGCTGCATTAATTAAAATAAAAATATTTAAAAAACAGCATTAACTAAAGCAAGAAATATTGAAAATGCAGCATTACCTAAAACTAAAATAAAAAAAATGCTGCTATAACTAAAACAAAAAATAGTTTTAAAATATGTAGCATTAATTAAAACAAAAATTATTTTTAAAATGCTGCATTAACTAAAAAAAATTTAAATATTAATTATTAAAAATGATTAAATGAAAATTAAATGTCGTGTCTTTAAAAATATTTCATCACAAAACAAACTCACTGATCAACTTTAGCTAGTTTTGTTTTTGTTAAAATCTAATCAATCTAATAATTATTATTATCAGATTTATTATCTAATAATAATAAAAACACCAGTATTAAGTGAGCCGGACTGGAGCAGCTTAGCAACACGAGTGTTTTGTGTCTCTCTTATCAATAACAGCTCCAATCTTCACCTGACTGACGTCCATCACGTTCACTCCATCGATAAGAGAGACTTGAAGGTCATTTTCATCAGCTGTAATAATTAACGACGGGCGGTGTGGGTGGTGTGGGACGGTCTGGCCTTGAGAGGACAGATAAAGAATGTTCATGTTGATGTTTAGTGGTCAGGGCTCCACGCTGAGCTTAATGTAAAGGTAAAGAGGTAAAGAGGGGCGCAAATAATGTGCACACGAGTACAAGCAAAAATAAGAAATAAGACCCTCCTCATATGCCATCAGGGTCTCCAGCAGAGGAGAGGGAACTGGCTATGACTATGAGGAGAAAGTCGAGTGTATGGGGGATAAATTGTTTCACGATTTTGCAGAGGAGCTGACAGAAATGTGACCCGGCCTGTAGATCGTGGTGATTTCAGAGCGTTTGTGTTTCATCTTCAGTGATGAAAGAATTCGAGAAATTGATCAGGAGTGAGATATGGGTTAGGTTACCAAAACAGAGAGAGGTTTAGACCCACTGCAGGAGGTTTATGGGGCAAATCAGGGGGTGGAAGATGCTATAGCTAAAAAAACATGCAAGAATTTAATTTATTGATGTTTTATTGGTCTTTAATCATATTCAGTCGTGTTTAGGGGCAGAGAGGCTGGTGGATAGTTACTGGCTGGACGTCTTTAGTTTGGTGGGGTGGATTTTTCCCCTTTTTTTACCATTTTTGCAGACAAATACACCATCTCAGGGGCAAATCAGCATTCGCTCAGGGCTCAAAAATCGCTGTTCAATGACTCTTTTTTTTTTTTGGCATTTGGCGGACGCTTTTATGGTTCTTACACCACAAGGGCGACTTATGATTGCGACCGTATACACTGCAAGCAATTGAGAGTTAAAGTTCTTGCTCAGGGGTTTTGAGGCTTGAACCAGCAACCTTCCGATTTCTATCCCTGTACCTTAAACCCTGAGCTACCCCTGCCTCAACAACTTGATCCGATCGCTCGGATATCTAGTGTGCCATATACCCGGACCTGTCGGCGACTCCAAATCATGCAGCGTGAAAATTTTTGCGATCAGGTTGTGACCGGCAGTGAGTGCGGCGTCCAGCTCCAACCAATCAGAACACAGGATACACAATGATGGGAAACCTGGGGGAGGAGCTTAAAAACGTCAACAAGCATAAACGGCTACGTGCTTTAGTTTATTTGTGACTTTATCGTCCACGCCGAACCATCATACCAACGATTTTATTGTAAACATATAAAATATTCATTTACCTCCAAGTTTGAGTTTGAGTCTCAGTTCTGCCACCGGTCGGCTGGGTGCCCCTAACAGGCACAATCAGCTACTAAAGTCTGCTGGGTGGGCGGGGTCTTCTGTGCTGTGTAAGGACCCTGGTTAGTAGCCCGAGGCACCTGTACAGAAGTGGAGGATCCACCAAAGTACAGAAGAAGGGGTCGCATCGGAGGGAGGGCGTGTCAGGAGAATATACCCTCCTTGCACACCATCAGGGTTTCCAGCAAATAAAGAGGAACTGGCTACGACTAAAGTGGGAGGAAAAGGGACAAAACCAGACCTTACCAAAGCTTAAAATCATGATTCTGTACGTGGGAACGTTCCAGACTTCCACCAGCAGGAGTCACTGTTGCTCGTGCACGGATGTAAATAAATGAAACATCGCACAAACATTACGGTCTGGTGTCCACATACTTTTGGAACTAATCGGGGTCATAACAGCAGCGCACTGGAGTAACTCGCTTCCAGTAAGAGTAAAATATTTCCACAGAATAAAGGAGGTTTTATGATTTTTAAAACTATTTGATTTATTTTAGGGTTTTGCTTGTATGAGGTGGTTTCAGGCCACGGTTAGGACATTTATTTATTTATTTATTTATTTATTTATAAGTTTCAGACGTACAGTTGGGTAATTCTGTATAACGCAAGTGCTGCTGTCGAGGTTTGAGGACGTCGCCCGGGGGCCGACTCAGCGGCGGTGGGACTCAACCAACCGACCTTTGATCAATAATCCAGGACTTTACCCTGAGCGGTCTGTAAAACGTCTGTACGTTTAGAGTTCAGCTGGTAATTAATGAGGGCGGGTATTAATCTGATTAATATTTTGCACCATGACTGCTGACAGGGTGGCAAATAAGAAAACAATTTTATATTTATAACCACTTTATCCTGGTCAGGGTTGAGGTGGGTGCAATTCACTGGGCGAAAGTAGGAAATATATACACATTTAAACAGTCTATATAAAATATATACATATAAACATAGCTTTTATATACGTTTAAACATAGCTTAAATAAATATTCATATGCTTAAATATAGCTTTTATATATATATATATATATATATATATATATATATATATATATATATACATTTAAACAGTCTATATAAATGTTTAAACATAGCTTTTATATACGTTTAAACATAGCTTAAATATTTATGCGTTTAAACATAGATTTTATATTCATAGCTTTTTTATTCTCCCTCCCATGATAACGTTAAGAACGTTTTACTGTTGATGTGTTTTGTTCGAGACGATCTATAAAACCTCTGAGGCCCTGAAATAATAAACAAAAGTAAACAAACAATCCAAGAATTAGAAAATCTCTGCACTTTACCATGTTTAAATGTGTGTATATATACAGTATATGCACCGATCAGCCATAACATTAAAACCACCTCCTTGTTTCTACACTCGCTGTCCATTTTATCAGCTCCACTTACCATATAGAAGCACTTTGTAGTTCTACAATTACTGACTGTAGTCCATCTGTTCTTCAATGGTCAGGACCCCCACAGGACCCCCACAGAGCAGGTATTATTTAGGTGGTGGATGATTCTCAGCACTGCAGTGACACTGACATGGTGGTGGTGTGTTAGTGTGTGTTGTGCTGGTATGAGTGGATCAGACACAGCAGCGCTGCTGGAGTTTTTAAATACCGTGTCCACTCACTGTCCACTCTATTAGACATTCCTACCTAGTCGGTCCACCTTGTAGATGTAAAGTCAGAGACGATCGCTCATCTATTGCTGCTGTTTGAGTCGGTCATCTTCTAGACCTTCATCAGTGGTCACAGGACGCTGCCCACAGGGCGCTGTTGGCTGGATATTTTTTTGGTTGGTGTACTATTCTCAGTCCAGAAGTGACAGTGAGGTGTTTAAAAACTCCAGCAGCGCTGCTGTGTCTGATCCACTCATACCAGCACAACACACACTAACACACCACCACCATGTCAGTGTCACTGCAGTGCTGAGAATGATCCACCACCTAAATAATACCTGCTCTGTGGGGGTCCTGTGGGGGTCCTGACCATTGAAGAACAGCATGAAAGGGGGTAACAAAGCATGCAGAGAAACAGATGGACTACAGTCAGTAATTGTAGAACTACAAAGTGCTTCTATATGGTAAGTGGAGCTTCTTAAACAGAGAAACCCAGACCCTACTAGAGTAAAATTATGATTCTATACGTGGAGACGCAGGAGTCGCTGTTGCTCGTGCAAGGACGTAAATGAATTGCATTCTGGTGTCCACATACTTTCGACCTTGTGATGTAAGAACTGATCCGGGTCATAACAGCAGTGCACTGGAGTAACCCGCTTCCAGTAAGAGCAAAATATTTCCACAGAAAAAAGGTTTGTTGATTTTGAAAGTGATAAAATGTGGTTAGTGAGTCACGTGATCAACCGCGTCCATACAGACGATCCTATTGGACAATAAAGCAGTAAAGTTAACGTGGTAACCTTTGAAACTAAAGATTTCTGAGCGGAGGTCTGACCATAAAGCGTTTGTTCTGATTTAAGAGTTTGTGTTTTGTTATGATAAATGTAAAAGAGGAAGAGGACGGGCAGCTGCCTCAGTAGAGAGGCTTAAACTCTCCCTGACGCCCCAATTTACAAATAAACCCACACTCGTATAATTACACCTTTATACAGATTAAACATCAATGAGAATTTATTTATATGTGAAAGGAACTCCGTTGGTTGCTCCGCATCGATTCGTCCGCCACGTTTGTAGTTGTTTGTGAGAAGAGTCGTGCCGCACTGAATGCTGGGATTGATCTTCAGCGCTGAGGAGGCGTCGGGCGCTCCCTCGTTATTCAGTCAGATCATCACTCAGAATTAAGGCGCCTCAGTAGGAGCATTTTAAGGGATCTTAGACAGGAAATTAGACACGCCCTCTTCTCGTAAAGTGTGTCTGTTTAGAGAGATCGTAACGAGATGATCGATCTCACTTCACCTGTCAGTCGTGGTTGAGCGTTTTCGCTGATATTGAGATTCCTCACCGGCGCCTTTTAACTACCAGCAGAGAAGTGAGACGAGCTGAAACCGAGACGACGGGAGACTGACGGGACGCTCGACCTGAGGAGACAACGGAAGATTCTCACATAATTATCTTACTCACCAGTTCAGAACATCAAGCTGCTTTAAGCAGAAAGGGGCCGATTACTCTTCACAAGGGGCCACATGAGAAACTGGGACTGTTGTGGAGGGACCGGACCAAACGGCTGAACTTAATTCTGATAAATATTAATTTCATTTCTTTATTAAAAAAGCAGTAAATTGTGGAGTTCTGATCAGCCGTTACTGCTATGAATTGACGTTATAATCAGGTAATAAAAATGAGACGCAGGTAGAATAAAAACATCGACATTATTTCATCTAGTTTTCGTTTCTCTGGAGCCGCCGCGTTTATCCAAAAACTGGGGAACGTTAATGTTTTGAATCGGGGGAGAGAAGACGGGGAGAGATTTAGATCTGTTTTATGTGAGAGCGCCACCCAGAGGTCAAACAGTTCAAGCTGTTTTTTTATTTAAAACCTGATTAATAGCGGCACAAGTTTCATTTTATTCTTAAAATATCTCACAAGTCGTTTGGGAGCGCTGACCAGTTGTGGAGAGCAATTAAAGACATTCTACAATTACTGACTGTAGTCCATCTGTTTCTCTGCATGCTTTGTTACCCCCTTTCACCCTGTTCTTCAATGGTCAGTGTGGTGTTAGTGTTAGTGTGTGTTGTGCTGGTATGAGTGGATCAGACACAGCAGCGCTGCTGGAGTTTTTAAACACCGTGTCCACTCACTGTCCACTCTATTAGACACTCCTACCTGGTCGGTCCACCTTGTAGATGTAAAGTCAGAGACGATCGCTCATCTATTGCTGCTGTTTGAGTCGCTCATCTTCTAGACCTTCATCAGTGGTCACAGGACGCTGCCCACGGGGCGCTGTTGGCTGGATATTTTTGGTTGGTGGACTATTCTCAGTCCAGCAATGACAGTGAGGTGTTTAAAAATTCCAGCAGCGCTGCTGTGTCTGATCCACTCATACCAGCACAACACACACTAACACACCACCACCATGTCAGTGTCACTGCAGTGCTGAGAATCATCCACCACCTAAATAATACCTGCTCTGTGGGGGTCCTGTGGGGGTCCTGACCATTGAAGAACAGGGTGAAAGGGAGCTAACAAAGCATGTAGAGAAACAGATGGACTACAGTCAGTAATTGTAGAACTACAAAGTGCTTCTATATGGTAATTGAAGCTGATAAAATGGACAGTGAGTGTAGAAACAAGGAGAAGGTTTTAATGTTATGCCTGATCTGTGTAGTCTCCAGGACCCTGAAGCTGTGTTGCACCCACACAACCGGCCGTGCACCACGCAGGAGCAATTTCACAACAATTTCACTCCTGGAGCCGTTTAACTGACCTGATCATAACTAACCATCACATCAGCGTTTAACCTTCAGGGTTATTTGTTAAACATTCACATTTAGCCTGAAACCATCATTTCACCAGGTATGTTTTGTTTACCTTTTATAACCTCACTGGTCATTAAGAGCAGCTAAGAAACCCAAGACTTTCATCACGTCCTACTGAGAACTTCATTAGAAGCTAAAGTCACTCTGAAAAACAGCAAATCCCAGAAACTTTAGGATGTTTTGAAGCTCATACAGGGACAATGTCCACGGAAAAGAGGACGCTTGGTCACATTTTACGTCATCCTACACTCCCGAGAAGAGGGCGTGTCTAAATTCCTGTCCAAGATCCCTTAAAATGCTTCTACTGAGGCGCCTTAATTCTGAGTGATGATCTGACTGAATGACGAGGGAGCGTCCGACGCCTCCTCAGTGCTGAAGATCAATCCCAGCATTCAGTGCGGCACGACTTTTCTCACAAAGAACTACGAACATGGCGGACGAATGAAATCCGGAGCAACCAACAGAGTTCCTTATAAATGTTAATAAATTCTCATTGATGTTTAATCTGTATAAAGGTGTAATTATACGAGTGGGTTTATTTGTAAATTGGGGCGTCAGGCGCCATGTGTTATTAGAATCCTCTGTGAGGGAGCAGGGCGGGTCGATAGTTTATCTACATGTAGACGTTGCAGTTATGAAGCCTGGTAAGAAGATCCATGTCATTTATTAGCATTATTTTATAATACTGGATTATATTTTATTACGACATGATCCGATCCTCCAGACGGTGGAATGCTAACCGCTCTGAGCGCTCACGTTACGCTGTAGATATTAATCATGATCAGATGAGGTGATGGCACATGAACTCTGACCTCTGATAGCGGTTGGAAAGCGCTGGGCGCTCGGCCCGGTATCTGCAGCGCACAAACGTGAACTGACCTTGACCGGTGAGCGCGGGGCGATAGTGAGGGAGATATCAGCGGCACCGTATCGCCTCTGTATCGCTTCCTATCTGCTCACAAGTCCTTGGCTTTAGATTTTCGATACGACGCCCATTGATGGTGACAGATGAACGGAAGCAGTCGGGTCAGTCGGGTCAGAGCAGCAGCGCCAACTGTGCTGAAGAACTTCATGCCAAACGTGACCAAAAGTACCAGGAGTCTTCAAACAGGTTCCTCACTTTTATATTGTGGTTATAAGCGGTGAGGGTGGAGGAGGAATCGGGCGTGTCTGAGAGACGCTTATAGTCTGCATTTAGCGCCATCTGATTTCCACCTTTTTGGAAGAAGCTCAGAAGGCACCGATGTAGGAAAGTGGAGCGTTTGTGTTTGAAATTCTTAATAAATAGAGTTTTTAAAAGTGCGGAAACTTTTTGAAGATTTTTATGATTTTGTAAGCCTGAACACTGATGTTGGTCAGGAGAGCCTCAGTCTGTGTTCTGGTTCGTCAGGACTCTGTGCCGGACACTGGAGCTTCTTGCTTTGTTCTGGAACAGGAAAGGACCTTCCCTAATCTCTTGCTGCAAATCTGGAAGCATGTCATTCCTTTGTATCACTAATTTAACACGATATAAACACGCGAATTCTTCAGGGGTCAAATAAAGTAAAAATACACAAACACGGGGCCACAGATTCTTTAGTACTCTCAGGAGCAATTTGAAGCAGTCAAAACACGTAGCCGCATTTCTGGAGGGTAAAAAGAAACCCAAGAACATGCCAAACTCCATACAAACACTAACCACAGGTTATGAAAGAGCCCGGATGCTACCTGCGGTTCCACAGTGAGTTGTAATGTAGCGTTGTAGTAATTACAGATGACCAGCAGAGGGCGCTGTGGTATCACTCATTTCTACACTAAACCCGCATGATTATCTTTTCTGCATGCAGGAATATAAGGACATTGAGAGTTAAGGGCCTTGCACAGGGGCCCCACAGTGGCAAACTGGTGGTGGTGGAACTACCAGGAACCATGAACTGTCCTGTAAATATATTTAGAAGATGGAAGGACTGAGGTGATGTTAGAATCCATCAGTGTTCCCGTCAGTTGTTGATATGGCACAATGGCAAAAACCCTGGGTGATAGTGGGGTGAGAGAGGTGGTCCTAATGTTTTGGCTCATAGGTGTGAATATATATGTTTAATGTTATATATTATACATTATATATTAAGAAAAGGGTTTTTTCAAACTATTTTTCAAAGCGACTCAGATTTTGTCCACAACCCAGACTACACAAACGATACATCTTATTCCCTCAATACAAGGTTCAGTTTATTTTCCTGTTAAAATGCTTTTGGTTCATTATTATTATTTATTATTATTATTATTATTTTTTTTATTATTATTATTATCATTATCATTATCATTATTATTATTATTATTATTTTAATTTTAATTTATTTTTATTTGTTTATTACTATTATTATTATTTTTTTTTTTTTTTTTTTTTTTTTTTTTTTTTTTAAATTTATTACTTTTATTATCATTATTATTATTATTATTATTATTATAACATTTTTATTATTATTATTTTCTGCGACCCACTATTTTTGGCTCGCAAGAGTTTAAAAAACCCTGAATTAAGGCTCTACCGTGAAAATCATGTCACGGATCGTGAAATTATCAGTTTCCCGTATAATAAGCAATTTGCTGTGAAATGTAAAATGTATGGTTTGTGTTTAGCGATTTAACATTTTTCATATTGCTCACGTTTACTGGTTAATCTGCACTACGAGGCGTCATAGCAATCCTACAGCAATTCAGTTAGCAATCGCTTAGTCAAAACGTCCAAGATGTCGAAGTGTAATGCAGCTAAAAACACGACTCGGGTAACTCACTCACTTCCTTAACCGCTTATCCAATCGGGGTCGCGGGTTGGGGGCTGGAGCCTATCCCAGCTTTTCAATGGGCGCAAGGCACACAGGAACACCCTGGACAGGGCACCAGTCCATCGCAGGGCACACACACACACACACACACACACACACACACACACACACACACATACACATTCACCTATAGGGCAATTCAGTGTCTCCAATTAACCTGACTGCCATGTTTTTGGACTGTGGGTGGAAACCCACGCAGACACGGGGAGAACATGCAAACTCCACATAGAAAGGACCCGAACCGCCCCCGCCTAGGGATCGAACACAGGACCTTCTTGCTGTGAGGCGACAGTGCTACCCACCAAGCCACTAACTAAACTAACAACCAATTCTGTGGACGCTGTGGGGGGTCAAAACACGGAGATTTTTGGTATTTGAGACGGAACATGAAGTCTCGCACCGTCGCTGGATGTTCAAGGTTTACATTCAACTGTTAATGTATCTGTGCTGTGTATCGTAGCTTCATTTATTCTATCATTTAATTTATGAGTGAAATTTAATGACTGATGTGCAATGGGACTTTTCTTTACAAATCTGTGATTTTTGAAAGATGAGGGTCATATAATTATATATAATCTTTAAGTTAATTAGTTCTGCAAATGATTGCTGTCTGTTTTCCTACTTTTTGACCTTTTTTGTAATATTAGGGTCGTGTATTTTTGACACACAGATCTTTATAACTCAAGTCTAATTTTCTCAGTGTTTGTTTCTAAGAATAACTCAACATAAACGCTTCAACCTAAAGCTATGAATCAAAGTCCACCTATAGATAAGCTGTACATACAAACTCAAGGCTGCTCGCTGCACGTCGTATCTGATCTAAATTCCCCGAAACAAACGATTTTCTTCACGTTCTAATAAAAACAAAACGAGCGCAAGTGATTCTGCATGGCTTCCATTCCGAGCGTTCCTCTCTTATCAGTGATGGATTAGAATCCTGCTGAAAGTGCTGGAGCTTTAATCATATCAGACTCAAAACAAGCTAAATACAGATTCAAACCGTAGGATCTGAGGTCGGGCAGCCGTAGCACACCTACGTAGCTCCATATATCCATAAACAAAGCAGAACACACCCTCCCGTCCAAAATGCTTTGTTTTTCTTACCTCATTTATAAAGATGCGTTCGAGTTCAGATCTCAGCTCTGCTACCAGTCGGCCGGGCGCCCCCTAGTGCCTGCAGCAGGCAAAATCAGCCGCTAGTCTGCCGTGTGGGAAAAGACAGGACTAAAAAGTTAAAGGTTGTGTAAGGACCCTGGTTAGTAGGCCGAGGCGCCTGTACAGAAGTGGAGGAACGTGGAGAAGACCGACCTCACGCACTGATCCCCCGAAGTACGGAGGGATAAGAAGGGGTCGGTGGAGCACTACTGCATCGGAGGAAGAATATACCCTTCTCGTACACCATCGGGGTCTCCAGCAGAGGAAGAGGAACTGGCTACGACTAAACTGGGAGAGAAAGGGAGAAATATAATAGTAAAAAAAGAGTTCCTGGCCTTTGTGAGTGCAGTTTCTGTAGATGGCAGCCTCGAGCCCGCAGGATTTGGCGTGTGGTAGGTAGCCTGGGGAGTAAGTACACGTTAGAACCACACTGAAGATAAATAAATAAATAAATAAATAAATAAATAAATAAATTATAACACCTCTAATTCGAACAGCATAATTAAACAAATCTGAGTGATCGTATGTGAGTGACAGAACGACAGCATCCCAACATCCCAGACCACCACAAACCTTTATGCCTCAGCAGTGGTGTGCTAGCGTATCAGACCAAGGTGCCACCCAAGTGCCCCATTTGTGTACTATTTATGATCTAAATACAGCAGTACCACGAAACTCAACCTCAATCAGTTCTGGGAGTGGTGTTGAGTTTTAAAGACGTTGAGTTTCGAGGTATTTTTTCCCATAAGGATGTCTGGGGAACCTGTTAATGCGTCCATGGTCCCGTGGAGCTGCAGATATTTTAGTCTCATGTAAAATAATGAGGTTGTTTTTGACACTTAAACACTGAAAATAACACAAATATAATATAAACACACTGAAATACAATTACTAACAGTTACACATCAATAAAAAGACAATAAAAGCTGCACTTTAGTTTTACTTCTTTATTGTGTCCTGACGCTTCTTAGTGGTGGAGATGCTCAATGTTGGAATACCGTATTCCCTTCAGCACCGGCGCATTCACATAAGAAGTGACAAAACCGCTTTTGCGCTGCTGTAGTGTGGCATGAACAAAGCGAGTGAGGAATGTGATTAGTGGAGGAACTTATGAGCAGTAATAATGAAGAGAAGTTTAGTGCTCCTGTCTCCTTCTTTTACTACATTAAACCACGTTAAGCTTTATTCTCAACCAGAAGCGTTTTAGACTCTGGGAGAAGCTGATTCTGATTCTCACCGTTTCTCAGAAGCTGGAGCTGTAACACAAGTTTAAAAGTGAAACAGGGAGGAGAATCCAGATAAACACAGATACATGTGGAGCTGTAACCCTGGATCTGAACCTTATTCCACACTGATGCAGATTCAGATCAGATTCACACGCTGATGAGGGTTTACTGATCAAGCAACGAGTGTCGAACAAAGCAACAGTCACACAAATGTCCAGTTTAAGGTGCAAATTTCTCAACGAAAGGCGTCAAGTTTCACAGATTTTGAGTTTAGGGGACGTTGAGTTACAAGGTCCCGCTGTATTGTTACGTTAGCGAGGCTTGTTTGTTGAACGCGTGACCTGTGGTTTATAGACGCATGTAAAGATTTCGGGGGGGGCGGGGCGGGAGGCCCTCTGCAGTCACGGCTGGCCTTTTCCAAACATTTCTGATGAATTAGGTCATTTCCTGTAGCCCCGAGAACGTACGCGGCATTCCGAGAGCAGCACGACCAGCAGACCTCCACGTTCTCCTGGAGAGGGAGGAGAAATGAGGGTTACGTTTAATCAGGTGAAGAACGGACCAACAAAACGTTCTCGCAACTTAAACCATATTTAGATCATTTGTAACGTCACACTGATAAACAGACGTAGTTTATCCTCAAATACAAACACCAATTCCAAAAAAGTTGGGACGTTTTGTGAAATGCAGTAAAAAGAAGAATCTGTGACGTTTTCATTTTGTTGAATCTTTATTTGTTTCACTGAGCAGCTTCATCGTAGCTTGTAAACAAACACGTTAAGAATTTGATGCCTGTATTAAACGTGCTCCAAAAAACCCAGGACGGGGGCGTGTTCCCCCCCGTGTTCCATCAGCGTTCCTATTAATTCCACTTTTTAATGCGTGGGGACCTGAGGACACTGATCGTTGCTCTGTTCTTGCTCGATACGAGACTTCAGCTGCTCGACAGTCCGTGTAGCTCCATGTGACACTTACTCTACCCACCCCTCCGTCCCCAGGCACCCAAACCAGTCAAGGAGATTGATCAAGGGTGTTTCAAAAAGTTTCCTCACTTTTAAAAAAAATTAACTCCATCACTTTTCAACATCGTCGCCCTCTGATGCATTTTCCCAGCGTCGTAACATCAGCAAAGAATGTTGTTGGTTGAGCTCGTAGCCACTGATGCGCCGCTGCTTTCACATCATCATCACATGAAAATCTTCGTCCCCTTAAAGCTTCTTTCAGCCTCCAAAAAGGATTATAAGCTTCTCTCAGTCTCTCAGACACGAGTGATTCATCCTCCTCCTCCACCCTCACCGCTTATAACCAACATATACGTACATACATATAAGTGAGGAAACTTTTTGAAGATCCCTGGTACTTTTACTTTTAATACTTAAGTACATTTAATATCAGATACCTTAAGACTTTTACTTAAGTAATATTCTAAGAAGTGACTTTAACTCCTATCAAAGTAAATCTCTGGTCAGATATTTCTACTTTTACTCAAGTACAGCTTTCAGCTACTTCATCCACCACTGATATTTAGTACAGTAGTCTGCAAATATTGGGACACAGCCGCTTTGAATGCTGTTGTAACTTTGAGCTCCGCCTCTAGAATCTATAAACGACACTTCGTTCCCCCTCACCTTTAACCTAAATCACTTTACAGATCCTCCAGACAGATTTAATCCCCTCAGATTAACCGTCTGACCCCGTGAGACCGACCTTCACCTCACCTGTGTTCCATTTCCGAACCAGAACCGGTTCCGTCACGGTGGAGACGTGCAGAAACGATCCGATACTGGAATTAAAAATGAGACTCAGTGACTGGATGGTAAAAGGTGGCAAATCCGCCGTTTATTAAAAGAAAGAAAAATAACTAGAAGTGAAGAAATGGTTGATCAACGGTTGTTATAAACACGGTGATGTACAGAGCTGATCGAGGACGAAGACTGGAGACGCGAAAACAGAGAAACAGAAAAACGAGGAACATTAATTAAAGTGGTTCGAGAGCTACAGGATGATTTAACGTCGCAGAATCTTCACACACAACAGCACAGAGCGTTTTTATCTTTATATAAAAAATAAAATAATAATAATACATAATTTTACCACATTTACACGAGTCTAAACCATAAAGTACGACTTAAAATCCAAAATAAAAGAGGAAATCTGTAATGTGTAACTATAATGCAGTTATAAGCTCTATAACCACAGATGTACGTATTAGAGACCCGGATAAACAGCAGCGCTACTTTACTGGACCAAGGAACTTGGCTAGTAATCAGAAGGTTGCTGGTTCAAGCCCCACTCTTGGACCCTTGAGCAAAGCCATTAACCCTCAGCTGCATAAACTGTAATTATTGAGTCATTACTGTAGGTCGAAACAACAGTGCTATTGTGAGGTGCACACGGCTCTCAGTGCAGGTCCCAAGCCCGGATAAGATAAAGGAGGGTGGCGACAGGAACGGCGTCAGGTGTAAACACGGGACCGAATTTGTTCAACAGACCAGATTTGCTGTGGCCGAAAAGTACAAAAAAATACGTACAATAAACTTTTCTTGTTAAGGGTCAGACGAAGTAAAAAATACACAACCACGGGGCCACAACCACGGGGCCACAGACTCTTCAGTAATAAAAGAAATAAAAATCTAACTGAGCTCCTAATTACTAACAATTCCACTTCCTGTTTATCTGAGTGATTAATGAGCTATCGTCCACAGTGTCGTGATTTCACTCACCGCTTTATAATCCTAACAGGTAGATAATTATACTACTTTAAATTAAACATACCCACTTCCCTCTGAAATCTTCTGCGTTCGGCGTCTAGTTTTCGTTTCTCCAAAAACTGGGGAACGTTAATGTAGGTGTGACGTCGGGAGAGAGAAGACGGGGAGAGTTTTAGATTTGGTTTATGTCAGAGCGCCACCCAGAGGTCAAACAGTTCAAGCAGCTTTTCATTTAAGACCTGATTAATAGCAATGAGTTAATATTATTTCTAAAATACTGAGAAAGGTGCACAGATGGTGCAGCGGGATATTCCTCTAGCACACCAGTGCCGAGATTCTGAACTCCTCGGTTGCCACCGATCGGGTGGGCGCCATCTAGCGGGCATAACTGTCAGTGCCTGCAGGGAGGGATGACCGGACTACGTGGGCGGGGTCTTCAAACGCTGTGTAAGGACCGTGATTAGCAGATATAGAGGCGCCTGTGCAGAGTGCATGGGTGAAAAGGGGTTACGCTAAGGGCTGTGTGCGGGTCAGAGGAGGCGTGAGCAGCGATATACCCACCTCGACCAATCAGGGATCCACCAGCAGGGGGAGACAAATTAACTACGATAAATTGGGACAATATGTACCGATCATCAGGTGTCCAGGTCTTTATTAGGTATTTCTGTGGTTATGATCCTGTTAGAAGTCTCAATCTTCTAAATAATAATAATAATAATAATAATAATAATAATGATTTCTTGATCTTTTTCAGACATGCTTCTGCAGCACATATCCACACACCGATACACGCACATGAAATGACAAAAGAAAACAGCAAGAGACGAAACATTTAGACACGTTGAAGATCTGCATTCATTCTTATATGGCTTTCAGCTCAGTGCATCTATAAAAACCAAAATAATAAACAAATAATTATTATAATAATAAAAACACCTAGCTGGCATCGCGACGACGGTCCGACAGTGAGCGAAAGCAGACGAGGAGAGATCATTAACACGTCCCAAACGCTCACCGGGTGGGGGGTGGGGGTGTCGGTCAGATTGAAAGTCTTCATGCAAAAATCCGCAGATCCGAAGACACAAAAGCGACTACAAAAGCCGTGACGAAATCATCAAGAAATCAAGAAAATGCGTCCCGTCGGCCGGTCCTTCAGTTTAAAGTGCCAGTAGAGACGCACCGATCCAGTCGGGTTCAGTTTTGAGCTGTATAGTGCGGGATTTGATCCGATGCACTGTTGTATTTAAAGCCACCACACTGTTCACTGTTAGCCCTTTCCGACCGACATGGGACGTGATTCTGAACCGGTTCAGCGCCTTTCCACCAAAAAAAGCTTCCGGACTGGAACCGAACTTTACTCGAGTTTTCAACGCGAACTGTGACGTCATATGTGGAGCGCAATCGCATGAGAAGCGGCGAAACTGCTCTTGCGCCGTCTGTGCCGGCATTTAGATTCCTCCCAATCTAGTCGTATCCAATCACCCTATTGCGTTATGCTTCCTCTCTACTGATGTTGTCCTCCACCCTGGTTGAGGAGAGCCGAGACTGACACACGCCCCCTCTGACACGTGTGCAGTAGCGTTTGCAGAAGCGTTTTAGACTCTGGGAGAAGCTGATTCTGATTCTCACCATTTCTCAGAAGCTGGAGCTGTAACACAAGTTTAAAAGTGAAACAGGGAGGAGAATCCAGATAAACACAGATACACGTGGAGCTGTAACCCTGGATCTGACGCTTATTCTACACAAAAGTGTTGCAAAGCAGCAGTTTGCACTGTGAACGAGCTAAAGAAAGCAACACTGGCCTTTATATGTTTTTTTAATCACTAATAGTTACGTAATGCTTCTTGCATAAAAGCAGCACAAATCCTCACAGGTAATCTACAGCGCCCTCTGTTGGTGACGCATCCTTGGTTCCCAAAAACTAGAGGAAACAGGACTGGTTCTCTAAAAAGCACCAAGGTTGTAAGAACCGGAGTTCTTTTGGTGGAAAAGCGCTAACAGATCGTCCCCACGTACCCATGAGCCTCAATGTGAGCCTGTTAAAAACGACAATAACATATGAATTTAACCTTAATAACTCAGACCGGTGCGTCTCTGCCCGCCCGTGCGCCAGCCAGAGCGCCCGCTCCCTCGCCGACCTCAAACGTGCGAGACCTTCTGCGACTCGCGCGCCTGCTTTATGCTGTAGAGCCACTTGATGACGCGAGCGTTGCGCTCGACCGCCGAGATCCCGTAGGGAACGCGCTCGTCGTCCTCGTCCTCGTTGGACAGGTCGTCGTTGTCCGTGTGTCTGGAGTGGCCGCAGTCCGAGCTGATCATGCTGGCGCTGCGAAAGTTCAGAGACACGATGTCGGAGCTGGCGCGCCCGAACCCCTCCACCAGTCCCTCCAGCTCGTCCGGCTCCAGGCCGCAGTAGTTGAAGAACCTCTCGGCGTCTGCGCCGGACCGAGCCAGCCGGTCGCTCAGGTCCGATTTGGAGCGGTGCAGCGAGGGCCGGCGCTCCGTTTCGAGCTGGAATTTCGGTTTGTCCGGGATGCCCAGGGCCTTGGCGCTGGGTTTGGGCGGGAGAGGCGGGGCCGAACTGCTGCTGCTGCTGCGCACCGTACGGAATGACTTCCCGTTACACAGGCGGCGGATATCAGAAGAGCTGTGAGACACGTGGAGCGGTAAACGCTCCCCCTCCGCCCCGAGGTTCTCCATAAATCCCAGACTCAGGTTCAGGTTCTGAGGGCTTCTGCGCCCGTGAAAAGCGGCAGCGGGGACGTTTAGCGACTCTGGGAAGGAGCGATGCCCGGATTCGGGCGCCCAACTCCGAGCGACGGAGCTTTTCGAGGGTCCTTCAGCTGAGGAGCTGTTGAGAAGGTTCTTAAGGATCTCCAGGTTGAGGTTCTCGCGCTTGGTGCTGGCGCAGGTGTCCGACTTGGCGTTATTGTTGGATGCTTTCAGGGCGGAGCCGACGCCCGGGCTGCGTTTGGGCAGGACCTGCGGCTTCACGGGTTCCTGCTTGGCGTTGATGACCTCCTGGCTCTTGACGTACTTGGCCTTGTCGGCCTCGAGCCTCTCGACGGCGCTCAGGCGTTTCGGGTTGGGCTCGGCGGCGCGCCGGAAGTACTCGGGACCCTTGTTGAGGATCCGAAGGGGCACGGCCGAGGCCACGGCGCCACCCACGCCCAACGCCTTGCTATCTGGCGGGAGCGTCTCGGTGGGCATCTCGGCTGGGGTCCGGGAGGCCGCCGTGGTGTTCTCGGCTCTGGACCAGGGCGAGGGACACACACATCCAGCCGGGTGAGCGGAGTGTGTGTGAGCGGCGTCTCAGCAGCTGAGCTCCATGATCCCGGAGCCGTCGACCTCCTCCCCCCCCCCTCGATAATAAATAAAGGAATAAATCAATCCGGGCGCGTGAAGGTCTGGGGTCTGCACCGGAGGATTGTGGGATTGAAACGGCAAGAGTGGGGGTCCCGCTGGCTGCTCTGTTTGATCTGAAACACAGAAACAACCAATCAGATTAGAGAAGCTGGTGACATCACAGTCCTAGCAACAGCATGGAGACGCAGGACAGGACGTTCTGTTATATTTACTTTATATAAAAATACACTTTACTTCAAAACCTATTAGAAAAAAAGTGTAAATATATATAATCTTGTAGGTAGTATATAAACGTTTATATGCCAATATATAATAAAACAATACACAATTACTGGGCCACAGACTCTTTATTAATAAAAGAAATAAAACTAGAACAGAGCTCCTGTTTATCCGAGTGATTAATGATCCATCGTCCAGAGTGTCGTGATTTCACTCACCGCTTTATAATCCTAACAGGAAGATTATTATGCTTCTGTAAATTAAACATACCCACTTCCCTCTGAAATCTTCTGCGTTCGGCATCTAGTTTTCGTTTCTCTGGAGCCGCCGCGTTTATCCAAAAACTGGGGAACGTTAATGTAGGTGTGACGTCGGGGGACAGAAGACGGGGAGCGTTTTAGATTTGGTTGATGTCAGAGCGCCACCCAGAGGTCAAACGGTTCAAGCGGTTTTGTTTTTAAAACCTGAGTAATAGCGGCACGAGTTTACTTTATTTCTAGGATACCTTCGAGAGAGGCGCCCAGGTGGCGCAGCGGGATATTACACTAGCACACCAGCGCCGAGATTCTGAACTCCTTGGTTCGAAACTCGGTGTTGTCACCGGTCGGCTGGGCGCCATCTAGCGGGCATAATTGGCAGTGCCTGCAGCAGACACGGTTCTGCTAGGGCGGGATGACCGGACTATGTGGGCGGGGTCTTCAAACGCTGTGTAAAGACCCTGATTGGCAGATAGAGGCGCCTGTGCAGAGTGCATGGGTGAAAAGGGTTCCGCTAAGGGCTGCACGTGGGTCGGAGGGGGCGTGAGCAGCAAAATACCCGCCTCACCGAAAATCAGGGATCCACCAGCAGCGGAAGACAAACTGACTACACTAAATTTAAAAAAAAGAAATGATAACAGGACGCTGATCAAACCCAGGTCTGCGGGACATACGTTGCTGGATGGTACCCGGTTTACCAGCTGTGCCACAGTGCCACCCCCAAAATTGTGGCTTTGTGTGAGACCTGCACCCAAGAGATTGTTGTGCATTCTCCAAATGCAAAAGCATATTAGTCCCTTCTGGGCCTGTTTAGGAGGCACAGAAGGGGTGATGTTATACCAGCACAGACCTTCCAAATTCCCTGTTTAAAACTGCCACCCTATTTTAGCCCTCAGCGATCTCTCCTGTCCTGTATTTGGAATTAAATCCATTTTTTTTGTTCTAAAAAAGAACCCTAGTGTGATGCAAGACTTGATGCAAAAAAACATTATTTTAGCAGGAAGGCTCTATAAGTTCTATATAAATGCATTAATAGCCTGATAATCCAGTATAAAACTGAAAATACTGGCAGTTTCACCATTAGAGAACGTTTATATAAACATAAACGACCCCCCAGCAGAACCACCGCGGCTGTTCTGCACAGAACACGACGAGAATAAACAACAGAAGAACATTCGCCCAAATCGTAAATAAAACGACAGCGGAAAGACAGCGGTGTCTGCGCGGCCGGAGCCGGAGCCGCTTTACGACGTTTATTTATGACGCATTTATAAAGATTTCAATCATAAACCCACAGAGAAGAATCAAATGAATATAAACAGTGACGTGTGAGGGAGCGGGACGGAGGAAACTGAGTTTCTCTCTGAGCATTTATCAGCCGGATGAGTCTGATTCAGTGGGATTATTTTCATCTAGTGTCCATAAATGTAGTATAATAATCCATATTTTACATCATCCTACACTCCCGAGAAGAGGGCGTGTCTAAATTCTTAAATCCCTTAAAATGCTCCTACTGAGGTTCCTTAATTCTGAGTGATGATCTGACTGAATGTCGAGGGAGCGTCCGATGCCTCCTCAGCGCTGAGGTACGAGGACGTTCTCAGGAACAACAAACCTGTACTGAACGCTGTAACATCATAAAGAATGATTTAAATTCCGACGCCGTGAGTCCTTCCCAAGCAAACGCAGCCTAAAGTTCACTACACCCATCCAGAAGATCAAAACTTCATCATTTATTCATGAAATGCTCTAAAAGATCAAAGCATTCAAACTAATATCAGTACATTCTTCTATTGTATTTATGATTAAGCAGATTTGGTGGATTTGAGAGCTATAAGATTATAAGATAAGATAATATAAGATAAGATAAGACTTTATTGATCCCCTTAGGGAAATTAACTTGTTACAGCAGTATGAAGACAAGAAAAAACAGAAAGAAATACAACTAAGTGAAAATATTGCACACACAGTGTGTAGTTATTTACTAAATAAGTTACATATTGCACCTCTTATTTCGCCATGAACATGAACATGTAAGAATATTATTTATAAACTCATGAAACACTTTATTTATTCCATCCGCAGCACTAAACCCTCTTAGTTTACTTAAAGCCGTTTGGGACGGAGCCTTCGTATCACAGCATTAAGCAACAATAAAGTGGTTAAACCACACTGTGATACAGAGGCTCCGTCCCAAACGGCTTCAAAACACACAATGTGGAAGCTCTCGCATTTCCCATCATCCTACACTCCTGAGAAGAGGGCGTGTCTAAATTCTCAGATCCCTTAAAATGCTCCAACTGAGGCGCCTTAATTCTGAGTGATGATCTGACTGAATGACGAGGGAGCGTCCGACGCCTCCTCAGCGCTGAAGATCGATCCCAGCATTCAGTGCGGCACGACTTTCCTCACAAAGAACTACAAACATGGTGGACGAATCGATGCGGAGCAACCAACGGAGTTCTGTTCACATGTAAATAAATTCTCATTGATGTGTAATCTGTATAAAGGTGTAATTATACGAGTGTGGGTTTATTTGTAAATTGGGGCGTCAGGGACAGTTTAAGCGTTTTCGGTACACGGTGGGAGATGTTAGCCGGCGTGACGTATAAGTGGAGCTCCATGTACTATTAGAATCGTCTGTACTGAGGGAGCAGGGCGGGTCGATAGGTTCTCACACTAACACTGGTGTGGTTTTAGGATCTGGTATCTGTTATCGAGCGGCGGTGCACACTCACGGTGAGGTAAGCTGTTATTCTGCCTCAGACTGCTGTGTGTGTGTGTGTGTGTGTGTGTGGTTAAGATACCGCCGGGGATGCTGTTTGGCCCTCTCGGTCCATACGAGACGAGATGAGATGAGATGGCTCTTGGCCTGGCGCCCGACGCTGGATCAGCTCTCAGGTTTTGGGGGGGAGGGGGGGGAGGGTTAGGAGGGGAGGGGCGCAGGAGGGATTAAAACCAGCGTGGATTTAGTGAGCGACTTTAGGAGTGTGTGTGTGTGTGTGTGTGTGTGTGTGTGTGTGTGGTTATTGTGTGAGCGGGTCAGGGTTTAGACCCTCTCTGCTTTCTAATTACGTTCGATGGTATCAGCGTGTAACCGCGCAGTCGTTATGAGCCGTAATTACAGACGCCAGCCTGAAGCATTAATAATGGAGGACGGCGCTGATAACAGAGCCACAACACTTTTACTCCGCTAACCGTACGCGGCTTCAGTGTTTGTGTACGCTGTGGGTTTCTGGGGATCACATGATCGAAACCTGGTGACCCGCCCTGCTCCCTCAGTAGAGAGGATTCTAATAACACATGGAGCTCATGAGGCAGATTATTTAGACACTCTACTTACATCACAGCAGTTTTAGCTTACTTCGTTCAAACCATTGCTAGCACGCCAGCTAACGTCTCCCTCCGTGTACCGAAAACGCTTCAACTGTCCCTGACGCCCCAGTGTACAAATAAACCCACACTCGTATAATTACACCTTTATACAGATTACACATCAACGAGAATTTGTATACATTTATAAGGAACTCTGTTAGTTGCTCCACATTGATTCGTCCGCCACGTTTGTAGTTCTTTGTGAGAGAAGTCGTGCCGCACTAAATGCTGGGATTGATCTTCAGCGCTGAGGAGGCGTCGGACGCTCCCTCGTCATTCAGTCAGATCATCACTCAGAATTAAGGCGCCTCAGTAGGAGCGTTTTAAGGGATCTGAGAATTTAGACACGCCCTCTTCTCGGGAGTGTAGGATGATGGGAAATGCGAGAGCTTCCACATTTTGTGTTTTGAAGCCGTTTGGGACGGAGCCTCTGTATCACAGCGTGGTTTAACCACGTTATTGTTGCTTAATGCTGTGATACAGAGGCTCCGTCCCAAACGGCTTCAAGGGAACCGTGAGAGTAAAACATATTCCACAGAGGGTTTAGTGCTGCGCATGGAATAAATAAAGTGTTTCGTGTGTTCATAAATCTTCTTGCAGCTCTCAAATCTACCAAATCTGCTTAATCATAGATAATGAAAGAGATTACTGAAAAAAATATCGTCAATATTATTACTAGTCTGAATGTTTTTCACCCTACCATTAGAGTAGGGTGACCATACGTCCTCTTTTATAGACGTCAAAAATGCGTCTGGGATTTCAAAATCACCAAAAATGTCCAGGATTCGGCTTCTGTATTCTGCGTGCGCTATTCTCTGTGTGTTTTTGTACTGATTTCACCTTTCTCTTTAGGTCCAACCTTCTCCAAGTTCTCTTAAAAATGCTCACGAGCAAATGAAAATTCACATGCGAGTTACAGACAAAATTCTGTGATTTTGTCTCGGTCGGGATCCTTGGGGAGCAGAATGCAGGACCTGCAGAGTGTTAAATAAAGGTTCCAGTTCAGTAAAACACAAATCTGCAGTAAAAGGAGACAGATCAGCAGGTATAGAGCGACACAGAAGATGCTGTTACTGCTGCAGAGGGAGTTTTTGCATGGATGGACCGCAGCACGTCGGCCTTGTTAAAACGTTTTTCTCAGATTCTGAAACAGCGTAAACGTTTCCAAATGCTCGTACTAACATAGAGGTAATTGTCAACGCCGTGACAGCGCCACATTCTGGTGAAACAGCTCCACTGATGAACCATGGGTGTAGTGAACTTTAGGCTGCGTACGCTTGGGAGGGACACACGGCGTCCCCGAAATCTCCGGGAATTTAAACGATTCTTTACGATGCTACAGATTTCAGAGCAGCTTCGTTGTTCCTGAGAAAGTCGGCGTACCTCAGCGCTGGCCTCCGCTCTTGTTTATTTCCAGAGGAGGATCAGTGTTGGGGTAATGCGCTGGGGTAATCTGAGGACCTCCTGCAGACTGCCTGGGAAAATGGGACACATGTATGGTTTCCAGATGTGCTTAACTAGGATGTTTGCTCTAAACGTTTACCCCACGTACAGCCGCTATTAGCTCTCTGGTTAAAGTGCTGGATTAATGATTGAGAGGTCGCTGATTCAAGCCCCGTTGGTCAGCACTCTTCTGGGTGAAAGTTTCTCTTATAGGATGTAATTACAGGCTGTGGTGTAGTTACAGAGCCCAAGCGGCTTCTTCTAGCAGGAAACTAGAGGCTATTAAGGCGTTTATTACATTTATATTGAACATATAGAGCCATCCTTCAAAGTCACACTAGGGTCACACTCCAGATACACTATACTGCCAAAAGTATTCACTCAACTTTCTGCACTACAGACCTCCAAACTTCATGTGGCCTTCAGATCAGCTCAGGAACAGTGTGTAGAGCTTCATGGAATGGGTTTCCATGGCCGAGAAGCTGCATCCAAGCCTTACATCACCAAGCGCAATGCAAAGCGCAGGATGCAGTGGTGTAAAGCACGCCGCCACTGGACTCTAGAGCAGTGCAGACGTGTTCTATGGAGTGACGAATCACGCTTCTCCGTCTGGCGATCCGATGGACGAGTCTGGGTTTGGCGGTTGCCAGGAGAACGGCACCTGTCTGACTGTATTGTGCCGAGTGTAAAGTGTGGTGGAGGGGGGATTATGGTGTGGGGGTCGTTTTTCAGGAGTCGGGCTCGGCCCCTTAGTTCCGGTGAAAGGAACTCTTAATGCTTCAGCACACCAAGAGATTGTGGACAATTTCATGCTCCCAACTTTGTGGGAACAGTTTGGGGATGGCCCCTTCCTGTTCCAACATGACTGCGCACCAGTGCACGAAGCACAAGCTCCATAAAGACGTGGATGAGCCAGTTTGGTTGTGGAAGAACTGTGTCTGACCTCACAAATGCGCTTCTGGAAGAACAGTCAAAAATTCCCATAAACACACTCCTAAACCTTGTGGAAAGCCTTCCCAGAAGAGTTGTAGCTGTCATAGCTGCAAAGGGGGCCGACATCATATTAAACCCTATGGATTAAGAATGGGAGTCACTCAAGTTCATATTTGTGTGAAGGCAGACGAGCGAATACTTTTGGCAATATAGTGTAATTTAGATTCCTTAAAATGCTCCTACTGAGGCGCCTTCATTCTAAGTGACTCTTCTATTGTATTTGTGATTAAGCAGATTTGGTAGATTTGAGAGCTAGAAGAAGATTTATAAACACATGAAACACTTTATATTTATTCCAGCTGCAGCACTAAACCCTCACGGTTCCCTTGAAGCCGTTTGGGACGGAGCCTATGTATCACAGCATTAAGCAACAATAACGTGGTTAAACCACGCTGTGATACAGAGGCTCCGTCCCAAATGGCCCACTGAGGTAAGCGTGGCCGCTCAGGTGGCGCAGCGGTAAAAACACACGCTGGAACCAGAGCTGGGATCTCGAATACATCGTATCGACATGAACAACGATTGGCCTGTTGTTCAGATATGGGCGGGACTAAGCCGGATGGGGTTTCTCTCTCTCATGACTGGTGCAATGACGACCTCTGCTGGCTGATTGATGGCGCCTGCACAGAGATGAGAATAGAGTGCTGTCAGGGTGTGTCTCTACGTACACAACGCTGATCCGCATTGCACTCGTCAAAGTGTAGGTGATAAGATGCATACGGCTGCTGCCCACGTGTCGGAGGGGGCGTGGGTTAGCTACGTTCTCCTCAATCAGAGCGGGGATCGGCATTGGTGGAGAGGAAGCGTGACGCAATCGATCAGTGCATCAGTGAATTCTAAAGGTGGGCAGGTGTAGCCTAGTGGTTAAGGCACTGGACTAGTAATCGAAAGGTCATTGGTTCAAGCCCGACCACTGCCTGACAGAGCCTGACACTGTTGGGCCCTTAATTGCTAAGCAGTATACTGTCACATTAATGTAAGTCACTTTTGGGTATTTTAGTAGGCTGTCCGTGTACTTTTGGTCACGTAGCCAAAGAGGGAAAGTAGGGAAAAATAAAACTGAAATAAATTCTTGGCTGGTGTTTGTTTAGGTTTTGAGGGGATCATTTCTGCTAAAGTTTGATTTCTTCTTTTATTTATTCTTGTTTTATTGATCAGAACCTCAGGGATGAAGCCTTTTCTCTTCTGATCTCTTTCAGTGCGACCGAACCCCGGGGAGAAACCTGCCGTGACCTCTTCTGCATTCTAGACTCAAGAAATCTTCGTCAGCTGACTCTGAGGCGTCTAGACCGCCGTCCAGCTCAGCATCACGAGGTTCTTTTTAACTCGGAACCTCACGATGAACACGTGACTCCCGGCAAAACAGGTCAGAGCAGATTAGAGGCAGCGCGACTGAAAGCGTACGAGGAATAATAAAAGGTCGCCGCCACGCCGTCGGATCGACTTTTGTTTTTTAGAATCCAGAGCGTCTGTGTCTGGATCACTCGCCGCTTAGTGTAGAAAACAAAGCATGATGGGATTTCAGTTCAAATCCCTTTATCATCCCAGAGCAAACGCTTCTCCTGTAATAACACCTATAAAGAGTCGTGAAGAACCTCAAGTACAAAATCATTTATATGTAGGAACCCTGATTTGACTGAACGTTTTCAGCACTGTGTTGAAATGTAGCGAGTCTGAGCCGAGCCGGGTTGAGCAGAAGGTGGATTTAATCGTGTAATTAAAAGAAACCACCGAGTTTATGACTGACCACCAGATGCACCGTTACAGAACAGCTGGATGTTGGATCGATGCAGTTCACTAATGTACCAGCCGTCCCGTGTAGCAGCCGTTCTCGAGCTTTTCTCTTTGACCCCTCGTTCTTTTCGGACCCCCTTGACACGTCTTGTGTTATTATTTTTAAGCTTTCAGTCAGAACAGTGGCAGCTGGACTTGTAATCAGAAGGTTGCCGGGTTCAGTCCCTGCTATTGCTAAATTGTAAGTCTTAATAAACTTCTATAAACGGATCTCAAAATGCTTCTTTATTTTCAAACAAACGTTTATTAGCTCTTCTTGCTCCTTTCCCCTTTTTCCTCCGAGTTTAGTCGTAGCCAGTTCCTCTTCCTCTGCTGGAGACTCCGATGGTGTACGAGGAGGGTATATTCTCCTCACACGCTCTCTTTCCGACACGTGTGCGCTCCACCGACCCCTTCTTATCCCCCCGTACTTCGGTGGATCGGCGCGTGAGGTCGGTCTCGCGCACGGAGAGTCACGCACTGATCCACGGGCTACTAACCAGGGTCCTTACACAGTGTTAAAGGCCACGCCCACTTTTTAGTCCTGTCCTTTCCCACCCGGCAGACTTCAGTGGCCGATTGTACCCTACTTTAGGGGGGCCCAGCTGACCGGTAGCAGAACTGAGATTCCAACTCTGGGAATTCAGAATCCCAGCCCATCACGTGTAATTTTTACTCAAAATAAAATGCAACAGTTTAGGGAAGGCCCTGTCCTGTCTTGCTCAGAGCCCTGAGCTCAGCCCCACAAATCAGCTCTGGGACGAACCAGAACACCAACATCGGTGAACGATAAAGCACATTTTACAGTTTAGCCTTAGCAGTGGTGAGCTAGCACACGTTGCTGATCTCTAAACCGGAAGTGGAGACTCACCTGCTGGTGGATCAGGTGTTTACGGGCTCTGTGGTGCCACCGCCCTGGTCGAAGGCTGAAGACTCTCAGTGGTGGGAGTGATGCCTACACACAACACAACGGATTATAAATAATATAAGAACATTTTAACAGACCAGCAGCTCGACTCTAATCTCTTCAGACCAATCCTGTGTCTGTGCAGGCGCCCGACTGGCTGGTAGCAGAGCTGAGATTGGAACTCACGAGCTCGAGTTGATCTGCTTATTTAGTCCCATTTTCAAAACGTTTACGTTCCTCCGACTCTTTATTTATATGCCGCGTGTCGTGCGACCACTAGAGATCGCCAGAGTACACAGGGGAACCGAGCACATCCAAGCACATCGTCTTAGATCAACTTAATCTGGTCTGTCTTATTGCTGCCGCCACCCAAAACACACAGCTGATCGCTTCTTTTCACCAGGCAGGGACGGAGTCTTATGACAGAGAGCCACGCCCTACCATCAGTGACCAGCCGCCCTCGTTCAGGCAGAAGGAACCCTGTTCAGCCGCCATCCCTCCCCCTGCAGACACACCAATTGTGTGACTTTGCAGGCGCCCGACTGGCTGATAGCAGAGCTGAGATTAGAACTCACGAGCTTTAGCTGATCTGCTTATTTAGTCCCATTTTCTGAACGTTTACGTTCCTCCGATTCATTTATACAACTAAACGATCACCTGCCATGTTTGGACTGACCCGGCACAAATTCCCACAGACACACTTCAACAAGAGCGGCTATTTCTCTAACTGTGAAGATCACACAGAAGTCGAGTTGATCTGTGTATTTAGTCCCATTTTCTGAATGTTTACGTTCCTCCGACTCTTTATTTATATGCCGCGTGTCGTGCGGCCACTAGAGGTCGCCAGAGTGCGCAGGGGAACCGAGCACATCCAAGCACATCCGAAAACGTTGGAACATAAATTCCACCTTTAAAAATCAGTGCAATGATGCAGAAATATTCATTATAAGAATATCGTTTTTATCTTTTATCCTCGTCCCCACCGCCCCGGTGCCTCGTCTACCTCGTGCGCCCGAACCCGAACCGAGAGGCAAAACATCCATCAGAGAGACACGGTGATTATCAGGACACGCCG